>NW_008663378.1:0-453 GCF_000695815.1 Acanthisitta chloris
GATGGGTAGGAGCCCAAGGGTAGATATAGGGGGGACTTGGAACAGATGGTGGTACCCAAGGGTAGATGGGAGGAGGGTGAGGGCAGATGGGGGGGACTGGGACAGATGGGGGACCCCAAGGTAGATAGAGGGAAGACCTGGGGCAGATTGAGGGGACCATGGGGCAGATGAGGTGGAGCTGAGACAATGGGAGGACTCAGGGGCAGTTGGGAGGGCCCAGGAGTAAATAGGGGGGCTCAGTAGGAAAGGGGTGGAGGAATCAATGGGTAGATGGAGGGTGCAGGGGCAGATGGGGAAATCTTGAGGCAGACAAAGTCAGCTCAAGGTAGTTGGGGGAGAGAAACCAGGGGCAGATGAGAGCCCTGGGATCTGCCTCCAGTGTGGGACCCTCCTTACCTCTGTGGGACCCTCGGTCACCTCTGGGTGATGCTGGGACTGAGACCACCCCGGAGG
>NW_008663378.1:486-1171 GCF_000695815.1 Acanthisitta chloris
TGGACTCACTCCCAGCCCCGAGCCAACAGCTAGACCAGCCCCAGCACTGTGCCTCAGTTTCCCCTTTCAAAATCCTGGGATAACAGTGGGATCAGAGGACAGGACTATCCCCTGTTGTGACAATGACTTCCAGGCAGCTTCCAGGTGACCCTGGGGTGACTTTGCTCTGAATTTGGGGGTTTTGGTCACCCTGATGGGCCCCGAGGGGTGGTAGCTGTGAGTGAGCTGGGAACAGATGGATGGGATGGGAATGAGCCATTTCTCACACACGTGGAGTTTTTCCTTTTGCTGTGAAAGGCCTAAAAATAGACTCAGACCCTCATAAACCCCCTCGTGTGCCTGCAAAATATACCCTGGGAGGGGTCCAAGGGGGAGGAGAGGGGGGACTACTGGGGTGAAGGAGGGAAAATCAGCCAAATTCAGCCAAAAAATGGAGCTGAGCCCCTGGTCGAGGGGAGCAGGGATGTGTGTCCCTCCAAGCATCCTCCTGCTGCCCCTTGAACTGGAAACTCAGAGCAAGACCCTCCGTGGGGGTGTCAAACATAGTGGGGGGGCTCTGGGGGGCTCCCACCTGAGCCACTTTGCTGGGTTTTAATTGCATTATAATTAGCAGGATGCAAATGACTTTTTTTTTAAGTGCATGAATAGCATCAGTGAGAAGTGTGGGGACACAAAACCTGGGGGA
>NW_008663379.1:0-12379 GCF_000695815.1 Acanthisitta chloris
TTCCAACCTGGCTGATTCTATGATTCAAAGGCACTGGGATGGAGTGTGCTGCTGTGTCTGTGTGACTAGGTGACCTTTAGAAAGCCACACTGAGATAAAACATATCACTAAAAGAGATCAGTTTTCGCAGATGAAAGCCCAGAGCCACCCACCAAACCCACCAAGAGCTACATTACCTTCGGAGATGGAGGTGGTTTCCTGTGGGGATGGATCCAGAGCACACCTGGCTCTCCTGGCAGGTGGGTTTGTGCAGCAGCTGAGCCCTCCCTGCAGCCCCAGCCCTCCCCACGCTGTGACCACCAACCCCACGTGGGGCCCACGCGGAAGGTGAAGTTTGTCTCAAGCCAAAAAAAGCCCTTGGTACCTTATATAACCTTACAAACAGCACAAATAAAGCTTCACCAGCACCAATCTTACATAAGTGCTGACTCAGGGCTTTCCTCGGGACACAGAGGTGCACTTTGCTTTCTCTAAAGGCAGGTTAATGAACTGAGCCTGGCCAGGAAGGTCAGGCTGGAGCACAAAACCTGCCCAACGAGATCCCCAACGTGCAAAGCTCTGATCAGGTACAATTAAGTGCAGAGAAAATGCCCTAAAAACATCTTGTTGCTTAAATATCCACGAGAAAGGGTTAGATATTTCTTAATCATAGTCAAATTTAGGAGGATAAATAACAGAAATCCAATAATTTTCTGTCTTCAGGCCTTACTCCACACATGAATCCTGCAGGAATCTTCAGCTCCTGCTGACTGCAAAGAGCTCTGAGCTCTGAACCGACTTAACCTTCCTGTTCTATATCCTGGCAGAGAACATTTCAAAAGCACAGGTACAGAAAGCTCATAAAATATCCTTATAAATCTCCTACATCAACAAACACAAAGCCCAACAGTATTTTCCACCCAAGTTTAAGCACGAACAGGAGAAACTCTTTCAATTTTAACCAACCCCCTAGAACAAATCATTAAAATCCATCAGAATACTCAAGTTATTTGCTATTAGATGCTGAGCTTGAGCAGGATCTTTACAGCAGCATTGTACTCGAGGTTAGCCACTCACACGTATTGAAGTGCTGAGGATGAAAAGGGTTTTTGTTCTTACCAATAAATTTCTGAGGCATTGAGCTTTTTCTCTTTGCCACGTTGCTCGCTAGCCTGTCCAGCACAAGGGCTCTTTCAGTCCCCATCTCTGCCTTGATGTGCCTTGCCTCCACGCTGGCTACGTTGGAAAATGTGAAAAGGAAGGAAAAAGAGAAGAAAAAAAAACCAAACACAACACGTAGGTGAAAAGGAAAAAAAAAAAGACAAAAAAGGAAGAGCTGAGTGGTTTAATCTCCGAGTGTGAGTGGAGGAAACAGTTTGGAGATGTGATGTGAAGCTGTTTTGTGGTTCCTGCTCTCTGGGCACCAGCTGTGGTCAGTGGGAGCAGCAGAGCCCTGAGCTGGCTCGGGGAGCACAGACCATAGACAGCAGCAGTGCTGAGCGCGGGAGGAAGTGAATGAACACGCTGGAAGGTTGGTTGGTTGCAGTGCAGATGGAGGCAGAAGCTCTGCTGGCCTTTCTTTTTTACTCTGAGCAGGGCTGGCTGACACCTGCACTCACCCAGGGCAGGAGAGGACACTCTGTGCTCTTACTGCAGTTTTAGAGATCAGTCAGAAATGTCTTAGCTGATCACTCAGAAACTTGCATGAAATATGTCAGTGTTGCATTAAAACCAAAACAATACGACTTTCAAAGTTCACTTCTAACTCACCTTTTTTTTCAGTGGTCTTATAACTCCTTTTTTTCCCCCTAAAATGCTACAGTTAAACCCAACTCTGAGTGTTTTCTCCCCAGAGCTTTCCAGCTCATTACAACCTCCAGAATGTGCAATTCTAGGAGAACTCACCGTGCCCTGCGATTTCTCCCTTGGGACTGGGCAACTGGAAGTTCTTCCCATTTTCCAGAGCTCCCTGAGCTGAGCAGTGCCCAGCAGTGCACAGAGGCTGTGCTTGCTCTCAGCTCCTGGAGGCTGCAGAGGCCTTGAGCTGGAGAGCTGCCACCTCATATCGCTACCACCACGCGAATACTGATCGTAACTGCTGTGGCTTCCCCCAGGCCCTGCTCATGCCTCAGCAGCACATGTCTGTGGTGGGACTTTGAGATTTGAAAACTACTATTGTTGAGGACTGAACTCACTACTGAGAGTTCCAGGGTCAGGAACTACTGTGGTGGCAACAGGACATGTCTTAAGAGCCTTCCCACGCTTCCAGGAGTTGGGATCTACAAAGCGAGGACAAGGAAGGGAGATTGACTTCCCCAAGGGAACACAAAAGGTTGGAGCTCACTGTGAAAGAGTCCTGGGCTGCTGTGGTGCTGTGCATACACTGACACAGCTGGATATGGAATCATGGGAGCATGGAATGGTTTGGGTGGGAAGGGATATTAAAACTCATCCAGTCACACCTCCTGAGGACTGAATGGAAGGGACATGTTACACTAGCTCAGCTTGCTCCAAGGCCTGGAACACTTGCAGGGATTGAGCAGCCACAGCTTTCTCTGGGCAGCTTGTGCCAGAGCCTCAGCACTTCACAGGGAAGACTTTCCTTCTAATATCTCACCTACCCCAGCCCTCTGGCAGTCTGAGCCATTCCCCCTTGCCCTGGCACTATCTGCCCATATGAAAAGTCCCTTAAGGCACTGAAGGCTGCAATGTCCCTGAGAATCTGAAGCATAAGGTATGTAAGAGAGAAGAAACACCAGAGGAAAGTGATAGGAGCGCTTTAGTATCACTTCAGTCCTGCTCAGCACAGAGTTATCAAGTATTAGACTCAAAGTGCTGTTTGCCAAGTGCAGCAAGTGCTGAAAGTGCACTCTCATCCTCCCAGCCCTGTGCAGCCTTTCCCTGAGCACCTCGGTCTGTCCCTCCATCCCTGTTTGCTAGTGCTGCTCCTGCTATCGCAGAGTTTCAGTCAGCACAAACCATGACTCACCAAACCTCAGCCAGAACTATTTGTTCGTGTTTGTTCAGCAGTTTGAAAATGCAAAGTGTTTCAGAGGTACCTGGTGCCACAAACACTGGCTCTGAGTATGAGTCAGGAGGGATGGGAGAACAGCCCCAGCCCTGTAACCCCATGGCATACGTGACAGCCAGAGCTGGGGAAGGCAGGCACAGGCCCTGGGAGGCAAAAACACACTGCTCTTCCAGGCTGTTGGTATCTTAAATCACTCCAGGATGTTTGGGGTCTCACATAAAGACATTCAGCCCTGCCTCCTGCAGCAAATACCAAGACACTACGTAACAGTCTGCGTGGAGTGAGGCAAATCAGGTTACAGTGATGCTCCAAGGGGAATTCAGATAGGCAGAGAGTAATCACCTGCTTGGGGTTGGGCCAGAAGCTCTAGTTAAGTCTTGAGGAGTAATCATAGAACCATAGAACATCCTGAGCTGGAAGGGATGCACAAGGACCATTATCCAACTCCTGTCCTGCCCAGGACACCCCAACAATGCACCACGTGTTTGAGAGCATTGGCCAAACTCTCCTGGAGCTCTGTCAGCCTTGGGGCTGTGCCCACTGCCCTGGGGAGCTGTTCAGTGCCCAAACACCTCTGGGGGAAGAACCTTGTCCTAATCTCCAACCTAACCCTGTTCAGTGCCCAAACACCTCTGGGGGAAGAACCTTGTCCTAATCTCCAACCTAACCCTGTTCAGTGCCCAAACACCTCTGGGGGAAGAACCTTGTCCTAATCTCCAACCTAACCCTGTTCAGTGCTCAAACACCTCTGGGAGAAGAATCTTGTCCTGATGTCCACCTAACCCTCCCTGACACATCTCCAGCTGTTCCCTGTGTCCTGCCACTGACCACAGAGAGCAGAGATCAGTCTGATGGGATTTTGAATCAGGGCTCCTGTTTAACTCTCATGCTCCAAAAGCTCCTAAAGAACTGCAATAGTGTCTGTTTATGGGCCACAAAAGGTCTCTGATGACACCTTCACAAAGCCTTAGGGAAGCAGTGTCTGCTCCCAGTGAGACACAGGTGGTTCCACTGGTTCTCGCCCACAACTCTGCTCTCTGCATAGAGACTACCTGAAAATTATCTCATCCACCTTTTCCTTCTGGACCACTTCTTAAACAATCCAAGAATAATATTTAGCATTTAGGAAACATTGTTTTACTCACTCAAAACTCTCTATACAGAGAGAAGCAATCACACCCTCTTCATTACCCTCCCACTGGGTGATTCCACTGCACATTGTGACTTCAAGAACTAATTGTCTCACTGTGACTTGTATCTAAAAACAAAATTCAGGCTGGACTGACAGAAATGGGCAAGTGCTTTGCTCAGAGTTACACTGAGCAAAACCAAATACAGGAAATCCAGATTTTCAGAGCACTGAGGCTACTGCAGCCTGGGACACCCTGCAGGCTCAGGGCTCTGATGGCTCAGCTGCAGGGGCAGAAAGCAACTTAAAATCTAAGGATGCTGAAAGGAACTGCAGCCCAAATCCACCACCCTCATCCCTCTCAGTCAGACCTGGTCACTGACTCTGGAATTACATGGGAAGTTGAGCTCCTAAGCATGGAATTTTATATGGTAGCAGGATGGGGTTGAGTTCCAGTGTCCTCAGCCACTATTAAACCTGGGAGCACCATCTCCTGCTTAGCCAGGACAAAGGATGAGGATGGTCTTCCCTGATCCTCCCTGCAGTGTCTCCAGGTGCTCCCAGCTCTGCTGCCTCTGTGCACATTTCAGGTGTGAGCCTGTCCTTATAAAACACTTCCAGAAGACAATTTTCGTCCAATGTGATTAATCCATTATAAACTACTATTTATGCTCTTTAGTGACCTCTGGGTGGTGATAACCTCTCCAAACAGTGTCATGGAATCACAGAGTGGTTTGGGCTGGAAGGAGCTCAAAGCTCATCCAGTTCCAACCCCTGCCATGGGCAGAGACACTTTCCACCAGCCCAGGTTGTTTCAAAACCTGTCCAATCTGGCCTGGAACATTCCCAGGGATGGGACATCCCTCTCTGGGCCACCATGTCCCCCTGCAGCTGTAGAGAGAGCGGATGCTGTCCCAGCCCCGAGCACACACACCACTCCCCCTGCACTGAGCTGTTTCCATAGTGTGGTTTCTGCCACACTGTAGATGTGAGCAGAATTTTTAGAACGTGCAGCTATGGTTAGCAAACCCCTGAAGTAGAGAGCAGAGCTGAAATTAGAGGCATTGCTTCCTGTAGCATCTCGGTGTGGTCACTCGAGGATGGAGAGTGGAGCAGAGGTGGGGGATTGTGCAATGAGAACAATGTGAGCAGAGATGGTTATCAGGGGCAAAGCCCCAACAGTGTTGTTACATAAAACCTTTCTTTTAGAAACATTTCCACATTTGGAAGGTGCAAACTTGGTGCTAAAGAGCAGCTACAATGGTCAGTATGGTCCTGATGCTTAGGACTTTACAGTTCTGGATTTAAAAAAAGGATGTAAAGCATATTTGCACTTGAAGATGCTTTGGAATGGTTTGGGTTGGAAGGAACCTTAAAGATCCTCCAGTTCCAACTCTTGCCATGGGCAGGGACACCTTCCAGCAGCTCAGGCTGAGAACACTGGAAGGATTTCAAACTCCAAGTGATGCAGAGAAGTAGGAAAAAGGGTCAGAAATGGAAAGAGAGAGTGTTTGCTAAGCACAAGTGCAAAATGCTACACTTAGGGAAAAAATAACCAAAACGTTCTAATGACCTCCTGAGGGCATTTCCAGCCTTCCCTGTCCCTGTTCTGTCACCCAACATCCTGCTGGTACCAGGGAAATGGATGGAAATGCCCCAGGAGTTCCCATCATTCATTCGAGTGCTACTGCTCTAAAACACTGCAGTGTTTGTACAAGTGTGAAGGTCTCCAGGGCAGAGGGAGCAGCCACCTCATGCCACACTGGGAACTTTGCCTTCCCTGTGACCAGTTCAGGCTCACTGTGGCACTGCTGCCAGGGCTGCACAGCAGGCTTGGGATGAGGAGTGAAATGCTGCTTTTCTGAATGCACCTGAAACAGGGGAATCCTTTGGAGGCAGAAAGCTGCAGCAGGACTCATGTTTTGCATTAGCACAGGGTGGACATCTGGGGGTGATTGCCATCATGGGAGTGTGTACTGTAACACAAACCACAGGCACAATGTGTAATGGTTCTCACGAAACCCAAACTTGCTGATGTGCTGATAACCAGTTACTTTTACTAATGCTCTAAAACACATGCAGGAAGAGAACCCCCCAAAAATTATAAAAACCTCTGTTAAATCATTGTTCTTTAGGGAGGTTTCATGTGTGCATGTGTCATAAAGCCTGAAACACCAACCTGCTCACTCTGCTCAGGGTGAGGACTCCTGTCCCACATTATCACACAACAGTTGCTCTCCACACTGTTTTTCAGGCCTGGATTGTGATGATTCCTGCAGGATTTTGTCCTTACTGTCAGAGTTATTAGGAAGGAATTCCTCCCTGTGAGGTGCTGAGACACTGGCACAGGTTGCCCAGAGCAGCTGTGGCTGCTCCATCCCTGGGAGTGTTCCAGGCCAGGTTGGATGGGGCTTGGAGCAACCTGGGCTGGTGGAAGGTGTCCCTGCCCATGGCAGGAGGGGGACTGGATGAGATTTAAGGTCGTTCCAACCCAAACCATCCATGATTCCATGATCTCTCCATCTCCATCTGTGAATAAGCCGTGGCTGCTCCATCCCTGGGATTGTTCCAGGTCAGGTTGGATGAGGCTTGGAGCAACCTGAGCTAGTGGAAGGTGTCCCTGCCCATGGAACTGGGTGAGCTTTAAGGTCCTTCCAACCCAAACCAGTGTGTGAATCCATGATTCCATTGTTTGGGTGGGTTTTTTAAAGACTGCATAGCAGAAGAAAGGGAACCTGAAGTCTGAACCTGACTGTATGGGAAAAACAATTCTCTCCTGACTTACTGGTGTGTTGTGGGGTTGAAATCACACAGCTTTTAGGGTTTGACTGACTCAGGTGAAACAGGGTCAAAGATTTTGGCAGTTATTTTTCACCAAGGTGTTTTGGAACTGCAGCACTGAGACTGCAAAAAGGGAAATAAGAAAAAAACATGTTTTGATCTGTTTTACCTTCATCCTTTCCCGAAGGCAACTCTATACTCTAAGCACTTCCTTAGCTCTCACTCCCTCCTGAGCTGCTCTGTCAGTGATTTTTGGGGTACCATCCCATCTCCATGCCCTAGATCCAGGCCACTAAAACTCCTGCAAATTCTGATTCTGCCCAACAGCTCTTATTCCAAAGGAAAGGAATCCTCAAACAAAGATACCAACAACTGTTGTCAACAGCTCAGCCCATAAAATCGACCACATGATAGCATCAATGTGGGAAAAAATTAACTCCCTGGGAGCATCACCTATGGAAATGTTGGGTATTTTAGATGCTTTATTTGAAGTAACTGGACTAAGCAACAGCACTCTCAGTACCTGCCTGAGGGCTGTGCTCAACCAGCCCCTCTGCAAGGTCACAGCCCCCCAGGTGACTGCAAATGGGTGTAGGAAGAGCTGCTCTCAGGCTGTGGGTTAGCAGCTCACCAGATGCCCTTTTTCAAGGCCTGTCATATACCCAAAACCCCAAACCACTGCTGTGATAAACTCACCAGGTTCACACATGCCAGAGCTCTGCAGATACGTCCGGCACCGCTCCTTGTGCTCCTCCAGAGAGCTCCTCTGCTTGTAGCTCCTGCCACAGAACTCACACTTGTATGGCTTCTCCACTGGAAAAACAATCAGGAAAACCATTAAAACAAGCACAGGAGACCACTAGAACTCTGTCTGCTGACATTCAGCACACAGCTCCCACAGCCTGTGTTCAGCTCCTGCAGCTCCAAACTCCTGCGGAGTTTAATCGCCTCAAGCTAAGGATGGCACGGGGTGGAAGCACCAGGCACAAAGTTCCTCCTCATCCCCTAAGCTCAGCACCAGCAAAGAGGAGGATTTAGATGAGACACTGTTCCCAGAGCCCTGCTGACAGCTTGCCTTGGAGTAACTTCCCTAGGGAAGGCCAACAGGAGCAAACCAGGACTGCCACAGCCCTGAATGCCTGACCCAGGACCTGTCTGTGCAGAATTCCTCAAGGATTTCATCAAACTGATGACGTTAAACCAAACCAAATCCATATGTGAGGCTGATTTAATTTCCAAAGGCGTTTGTTGTAGAGGGAATTATGTTCCTAATTCATTTAAGCTAAAGCAAACAGGTTTGAAACTCAAGATTCCAACCCAGTGCCTCATACACAAGGACTAAATTCTCCCTTTACTATTTTGGGAACAGACATCCTCTAAAATTAGATATTGAGAAGAAATTCCTTCCTGTGAGGGTGCTGAGGCACTGGCACAGGTTGCCCAGAGCAGCTGTGGCTGCTCCATCCCTGGGAGTGTTCCAGGCCAAGTTGGATGGGGCTTGGAGCAACCTGAGCTAGTGGAAGGTGTCCCTGCCCATGGAACTGGATGAGCTTTAAGGTCCCTTCTAACCCAAATCATTCCATGGTTCCATGATTCTATGAACACACCCAGGCAAAATAGCAGCCCTGTCCACTGCAAACATCCCCAGCTTTGCACTGGGCAGTGTGCAGGAAGACTCTGCTCCCTCCTGCACTGAGTGCTCAGTTATCTGTGGGATTCACTCAAGGAAATTTTCTTTGTGCTGTTTGATAAACCACCTTGAAACACTTCGGTCACAGTAGTAACCCCACGATGTGCTTGAAGGTTTTAGCATTGTGCTGGTGTGGGACAGTCACCACTACTCTGCTGGAATCATTTGTCCATGGCAGATTAGCTCATTTTAGATTCTGATTCTTTGTGAGGTTCTTGTTTTCTGTGCAGTGCAGTGCAGAGCTAAGATCTGTCATTTAGAATCAGTGTTTTCTCTCTGGGCCCCTGTGGAACACAGGACATACACAAATCCAAGGGCAAGCACAACCTGCTTCCTGCAGAACTGGGGGAGCTCAGATCAGTTTGTACCTGGCTGGTTATTCAAGTCACCTCAGCTCTGTGCCTCCATTTCCCCATCTGCAAATGGGCAGAACACCCTGCCAGGCTTGAGAAGAACCTTCTGCTGAGCATGCTAAGAGATTCAGATGAAAGGCACTACACCACAGCGAGGGCTGAACTGGTCATAGGGTCATGCTGCCCGAGGTTGTGATCCTGGAGCTCAGGATGGGATGGAAGGAACTCCCAGCAAAGCATGTCTCATACTCTCCTCAACTTCAGAGCTTGCTGGCACAGCCAGCTCCACTCCTCTGAACAGTGAGCTGACAAAGTGGTGATCAAAGGTTGCACTGGATGATCTCGGAGGTCTTTTCCAACCTAAGTGTGGGAATACCATGGAGATGCTTTGTGCAAGCAGTTTTGGAGGCTGTGACACGTGTTCCCCTGTCCCCTCTCTCTGCACAGAGCAGAGCCACATCCCAATCAGTTCCACCAGCACAGCGAGTGGAGTCAGTTCCACCCATCCAGTGAGTGGTCGCTGCTGTGTGCCATCTTAACAAGCTGAGCAAACCTTGCTGACTGTTTTCCACACATCCCAAACACCTGAAGTGTCTGTGCAGGCACTTACCAGAGTGGGTCCGTAAGTGCCCCGTGAGCGCATCCCTCCTCTGGCAGGCATAACTGCACAGGTGGCACTTAAAGGGCTTTTCCCCTGTGTGGAGTTTAATGTGGCGGAGGAGGTTTCCCTTCTGAGTAAAGGAAGCTCCGCACTGATTACACTGGAATGGTCGTTCACCTTAAAATGACATACAGAAAAGGATATTTAATGGTTATGTGGGTACCAGGCTGTCCTCTGCCTCTTGGGAAGAGGAAAGAATGAGCTATGGGATCGATTTCTTTCTACAGGAACACACAGAGTGTGATTTCAGTGGGAGGGAGGTGCAGTGCTGGTGTCAGAGCTGCTGGAACGTGTGTGTGGCTATGGAAAGCAGTGCAGAGTTCTTCCATGGAAAGAAGTGCTCTGGAGGAGGCTGATTCCAACAAGTTAGCAATTTATAGAAGAAGAAATAAAAAAAAAGGTCTTATCTGACTGCAGGTTGGAACTTCAGATGCTCATTGGTTTGTTGCCAAAGTACAGCACAGAAATATACATACACAAGCTGGAAATGGCAGCACAAACCCAATGTGAGTGGAGTTTTGTGCCTGAAATGCTGCAATTCCATAGTGCCTTTCATCCAAAGTCCTTACAATGCCTCACAAATGTGCTTTTACTAGCATCCAAGCCAGATAAGAAGCAAGGTGGGTAAAGTGAGGCACAGAACAGTGACTAACTTGCTAGAGATCACATGTGGCCTGAAGGACAGACCAAGGAAAGCCTCATTTTGGTGTCCTTTTGGAAACAGCTAGTCTAGATTGGCAGTGATTATCCTTTCAGTCTCCAGCTCTGACAAGAACAACAGAGGGATATTTACCAGTGTGGCTACGCTTATGAACCATCAAGACATTGAGGCTAATGCAGGCTAATCCACAGATATCACAGTTCATCTTCCCACTAGCTGGCCTGGCGGCGTCATAGGCCCCCGAGTGTCTCTCCAGCTTAATGCTCTCATACTCGGAATATTCTCTGGGGTAGCTGTAAGGCAGTTCGGATTCTTCAGGGTTTTCCATGGGCTCTGAGTTCAGAGCACTCTCCTCTCTTTCACTGTATTCACCTTTCACTTTAACCACATGATCTGCAGGTAAAACAAAGCACAGGAGTGAAAAAAAAAGGCTCAGCTTAGGCACAGTGAAGTATCTCAGGAAACAAATGCACCAAAAGGATGTAAAATGACATTATCAATATTCCTAAATGCCTAAAGGTGAAGAAATGAAGCTCAGACATGAATCCTCACTGGTCATGGGTATTTAGTGATACTCACAGTGAGACAACCCTTAAAATCACTGACCTGCCTCTTGATTTCCTTCTACAGATTACAAAACATCATCATAGAATCATAGAATCAACTGGGTTGGAAGAGACCTCAAAGATCATCAAGTCCAATCCAACATAAACTTCTCCTGTACCTACAAGGAACAAAGACTTATTCCCATCACTCACAAGGGTTATTCCTATAGAAATCAGCATCTCAGGCTGCTCCTGTGAGGTGGAAATACAGAAGGACAAGGTTTAAAAAGGACAATTATATGTTGTATCTTCCTGTGGAAGCTCTGGAACACACTTAGGAAATATGTCTGATCAGTGTAAGGCTCCCAGTGCTCCCTTGGGATAGATTCTCATCGGTTAAGAGATCAATAATCCTAATTTTCACAAAAAAAATCACAATTTTTATCCAAAGCTCTCAAATGTGGGAGAAGCACTGGACAGTTTGCTGTGTCTCAGTCCCTGTGTGTGTAACTAGCTGAGGCAGGTCACAGAGTTCCTGATGAATAAAGGTATCCCAGAGAAACCAAAAGAGTTGTTCTTTTTGCAAGGATGTGGCAAAGAACCCAAAGCCTCCTCTGTCAGCATCCACAGCCTCCAGACAGGTTCCTGCTCTGCAGCCATGTCCAGAGGGATCCAAAGGCATTGCCTAAAGGAATACAACTCCATGACAAAGGTGGATGGGACAAGTAGGTAATGACTTACTAACAACAACACTCCAGTGTGAAAAAATAAGCAAACTGGTCACACTATATAAACAGCTGATGATTCCCAACTTCTGGGCCTGCATTTCCTTTCCCTATTAACTCCAGCACTACCAACACTTCCATTAAAATCCTTACTAATTGCCAGGACAGATTTTTTTCCTGTTTAAAGCTGGCTGAGAAAGTTGGGGCTGTTCAGCCTGGAGAAGAGAAGGTTGTGTGGAGACCTCACAGGAGCCTTCCAGGAGCTGAAGGGCCTACAAGGAAGCCTAAGGGACTTTCCATCAGGAACTGGAGGGACAGGACAAGGGGATATGGGTTCAGAGTGAAAGAGGGGAAATTTGGGTTAGACATTGGGAAGGAATTCCTCCCTGTGAGGTGCTGAGACACTGGCACTGGTTGCTCAGAGAAGCTGTGGCTGCTCCATCCCTGGGAGTGTTCCAGGCCAGGTTGGATGGGGCTTGGAGCAACCTGGGCTAGTGGAAGGTGTCCCTGCCCATGGCAAGGGGAAACTGGATGAGCTTTAAGGTCCTTCCAACCCAAACCATTCCAGGATTCTATGACAAGAGACTATAGCTGAAGCTCCAGTTATGCCTCAAGCACCAAGAGACACCACAGAGCTTCCTGATCGAAAGTGTTGTTCTCTGGCCACCTGCTCCTCCTCCAGCCCAGGGTTAGACAGTTAAATCTGGCACTGAATCACTTGTCCTTTCTCCAAAGTACAGAACATGAATGCTGAATATGTATTAGCTCTGGTTCTGAGTAATAAACCACATCAAATGCCGAGAACAAACAATGGGTGACAGCAG
>NW_008663379.1:12410-18273 GCF_000695815.1 Acanthisitta chloris
GTGCTGAAGAAGAAAGATCTGGCAACCCAAACTTTCGTGACATCAAAATTTGCAGCTCTATCTTAGTGACAGGTTCACTCTCCTAGCCTAAATGTTTGCAGTAAGCCCAACCAATCTGTCTGGCTTTGGGTTGAGGTAGAAGAAACAGGTGGGTGATGATTTCTTCATCCTACACGAGAGTTTCATCCTTGGAAACTCCAGGATCCCTCTGTGCTCTCCCTGGATGAGGATATCCACTTAAGGATGGGTTTTTTTCTCCATTTTGTGTGGGTTTATCCCCCTATCCTGGATAATGGTTGAAGTTTGGTGTTGAGATGACTTTCCTGGTCCTCCTTGAGCTCATGTGGGTTTGGGTGTTTGCTCAGAGGGTCATGGGAAGCTCCAGATTCACCCCAAAATGGGTCATTTTTCTCTGTGGCTTCTTCAGCACCAGCTCTGCTCCACATCCCATGTATTCCTGCTTCCACAGGCACAGGGATTCCTCTGCAGGTGCCTTCTGCTGCCAACTCCAGGTGCTCCTGCTATCAAGACTCCTTCAAAATTAGTTCCTGCATCCATTTCCATTACCCCAAGGGAAGATGATTGCCAGTTGCTGACAGCAGCTTTCGGCACAATCTCCTTCCCAGCACAATCTCTTTCCCAGCACAAAAAAAAAAAAGCTTTTTATGGTTGCTGGTTGTTTTTTTTCTCCCTCTCAAAAGGAGACAGTTCCAAAATAATTTGCTACATCCTGCCCAGCACTTTAAAAGGAAGTACCAGTGCAGCTGCACCTTGGTGGTGCTCTCAGAAACAATTTCAATTCCCACTTTCTACTCAACGTCTCACCTTTCGTCTGCATCTCACGCGCTGGCTGAGCACTAGAGGCCAAGCTGCAGCCTCCAACAGAAGCTTCTCACCTCTTTTTTGATGTTTCTCACCACAGTTCGTGGCTCACAGCTCCAGAACTGTGTGGCACAATGTGGATGTGGTTTGAGCTCTCCATGGCACGTCCCTGTGGCCTGGTGCAAGCTGAGCAAACCATCCCATGGAAAATCATCAACTCTGCAGTTTCCATGCTGCACCTGAGGCTTCTGTTTCCTTGTGCTAATGGAGAATGAGTTCTGATCAAGGCTTTTCCACCGCTATGTCCCCAAGAAAGGGTGTAGTGAGGCCACACAGGAGTGGCTGAGGTCACTTGGAGGTTCAGCTGGAGGAGACTGAGGTCAGACCTCATCAGGGTCTGCAGCTCCTCACGAGGGGCAGCACAAGGTCAGTACCAACCTCTGCTCTAGTCACCAGTGACAGGACCCAGGGAACAGCTGGAGCTGTGTCAGGGGAGGGTTAGGTTGGATATCAGGACAAGGCTCTTCCCCCAGAGGTGTTTGGGCACTGGGACAGGGTTAGGTTGGAGATCAGGACAAGGTTCTTCCCCCAGAGGTGTTTGGGCACTGAACAGCTCCCCAGGGCAGTGGTCATAGCCCCAAGGCTGACAGAGCTCCAGGACAGCCCTCAAACACATGGTGGATTGTTAGGGTGTCCTATGCAGGGCATAGCATTGGACAATGATCCTTGTGGATCCCTTCCAGCTCAGGATATTCCATGGTTCTCTGATCCTATGGAAAAACATCACCACCACTCCATCTGTCTGTGACATCCCACCAAAGCTCAAGTGCTTTCATCCAGGCATTCAACAGAAAGCATCACCTCCTGATGGCAGAGACCAGCAGGAGCCATGAGGGAAGAGGCTTTTTTAAACAAAATATATGTTTGTTTTCACCTGTGATGGTCTAGAGGCTGCTCTGCCTCCCTGAGAGCTAGACAGACAACATCTTTGGTCCAAAGCAGCCCAGTACAGGTTAGCCTAAAATTACCCAAGTGGTTACAGAGTCTGGAGCCACCAAATTCCTTTTTCTGCCCTGAGTTGTGCCCTGTACTGGCACACACAGGGAATACCATGAGATCAGGAGTTGGCAGCTGTGTGGAAGGCTTGTATCTGTCACTTGCAAATCATATCAACATCTTTTAATGAGATTAGGGAGTTTCCAGGCTGGTCCACCCTAACCAAGAGGAAGGTGACTGTGACTTCGGGTAGAAAAGGGAAATTAAACTGAGGAAAAACATGATTATCCCTGACAAGACTAACAAAGTTCCCACAGTGAAAGAAAGTGTTATCATCTCTTCTATTAACAAAGTAAAGAGACTGTGAGAGAAAAAAACACCACTCATGGTGTCCAAGGCAGGGAAGTATTTTTCTTGAGGCAGTTCATGGAGTTAATATACACTGAGACAAAAATGCTGCAGGTTTTCCACACCAAAGCACTGGTGTGATGCGTTAGGGCTGATGCACATGGTTTCATTTCCTGGGGAGATGATTATGAGATGAAAGACATACTCCAGAGTAATATTTTTGTTTCACCTGAAACACTGTACAAACAATGGGTTCTGGAAAAAATCCAAACTAAAGCTGCGGTGGCAGCTTGAGTCTGAGTCACCACCCAAACAGAGCTGCTGAGTGCTCTGTGAACTCACAGAATCACACAGGGCTTGGCTTGGAAGGACATTAAAGCCCATCCAGTCCCACCCCTGCCATGGGCAAGGACAACTTCCACCAGCCCAGGTTGCTCCAAGCTCCATCCAACCTGGCCTGGAACACTCCCAGGGATGGAACAGCCACAGCTGCTCTGGGCAACCTGTGCCAGTGTCTCACCATCCTCACAGGGAGGAATTTATTCTGTATATCTAACCCAAATTTCTCTTCTTTCAATTTGAAGCCATTCCACCTTATCCTATCACTCCAGTTCCTGATGGAAGCTGGGTAGTCCCTTTCCATCTCTTCAGGTCCTGGAATGCCTCTGTGAGGTCTCCACACAACCTTCTCTTCTCCAGGCATAACAAAGAACAGCAAATACTTAGGACAAGCTGGAGGATCATCTTAATCTCAGCTGTTTTCTCTAGGAGGATGTTTTGGAAGGAAATCCCCCAAATTTCTCCATCTAATCATAGAATTTAGGGGTTGGAATGGACCTGACAGATCATCCAGTCCCAATCCCTGCCCTGGGCAGGGACATCTCCTCACTAGATCAGGTTGCTCAAGGCTCATCCAGCCTGGATTGAACACCACCAGGGTCAGGGCAGTCACCACATCCCTGGGCAACCTGTGCCAGTGTCTCACCACCCTCACAGGAAAGAACTTTCTTCGCACATCCAACCTAGACTTTCCCTCCTTCAGTTTGAACCCATTCCCCCTTGTCCTGTCACTGCAGTTCCTAACACAGAGTCCCTCTCTGGCTCCTTGTAGACCCTTCAGAGATTGAAAAGTTGCTCTGAGGTCTCCATGCAGTTTTCTCTTCTCCAGGCTGAACAGCCCCAACTCCCTCAGCCTGTCCTCACAGGGAGATGCTCCAGTGCTCTGAGCAACTCTGTGGCCTCCTCTGGACTTGCTCCAACAGTTCCATGTCCTTCTCATGCTGAGGACACCAGAACTGTGTGCAGGATTCCAGTTGGGCCTCACAGAGCAGAGCAGAGGAGAAGAATCACCTCTTGACCTGCTGCCCACACTGCTGTGGATGCAGCTCAGGATTCCATTGACAAATCCATGATTTTGGCATCAAACACAGAGAGGAGAACATGAGTTTTGTCCTGTTGTAAGCAAAGTTTAGCAGGAGCGTCAGGAAAAGCAGGAGGAATAAAACCCAGGAGCCATTAAAGACAACGGCAGGAGAGGGTGATGTAGCTCAAGTGTTTTACAAGGAGTTAGGTCATAATCGTGAAATCCTCAGCACATGCAAAAAGTCAACTGGGTAACAAAGAAACTTAATCATCTTAATGTGGCATTTTAATGATGCTGCTGATTTGCTGTGCCAATTGAGAGATAATGAGCCCCTAATGCTACAGATGTTCAGCCAGACTAAAGGGAAGGGGGGGGAAAAAAAAGGCAAAAAGAAAAGCTTTTCTTGTATGCCATTTCCTAACTATCCAATTAAACAAATTGTGGAAGCATATAAATAGTTTACCAGGTTTTGACAGCTGTTAATGGGAGTCGGATGCTGAGGAACAAGAGGGGAGTCTGTGCTGGTGCACACTGGAGGCTGCTCGGGACTACCTGGCTCTGACAGGTATTAGCTGATGATTCATCACCGTTATCTCCACAAACCCTCCTCACTCTGCAGTCACTCCGCTCCCGGCAGGAGAGGCTCCTGCTCCCAGAGCAGCCTGAGGCACAGCACACGTAGTCGTGGGGAGGCTGGGAAAGATGGAGGAGTTTCCCATCTCCAGTCAGAATCCCAGTGTGTGTGTGTGAGAGGAGCAGCTCAGTGCACTGGGGGAGGTGTGTCAGGAACACTGATGAGATATAGAAATAAAACATTCCCATATTCCTTAGTGAACGGAGTACATCCCATCACAGTTATAAACTGGCTGGGAAAGAATTAGAAAATCAATGCTATATCTAAGTTTTATGTTCTTAAATAACAAGAGGAAAACAATCACATTGAAAATTTGGAGACTGTGAGTCATGGGGAATTGTGAAAGGTGAAGTGCCACAACAGCAACATGAGATTTTTTGAGTTGAGGCAGCACAGAGTTAGGAGAACTTCCCTCTGTGTCCGCCTTGTGCCCCACTGCAGATACCCAGAGGGAAGAGAAAGGAGCTCAGGCCTTTTGGCCCTAGCTCTGTTTTCCCCCTGACTCCAGCACTCAGCTCCCTTTCCCCAACAGCTTTGAGGAGGTCATTTTTTCCTAACCAAAGAAGAGCACATACCTGGCAGCAGTGTGAACTCCCCACAGCAATCGCGAGGAGGTGGCAGTAAACACCCTCACAGGGCACTGTCGCCACACTCCTCAAGTCCCTTTTTCAATCACTGAATCATAGAATCAACCTGGTTGGAAAAGACCTTCAAGATCATCAAGTCCAACCCTACCGTGGTCACTAGACCATGGCACTAAGTGCCACATCCAGTCTCAGCTTGAAAACCTCCAGGGATGGGGAATCCACCACCTCCCTGGGCAGCACATTCCAATGTCTGAGCACTCTCTCCAGAAAAAATCTCTTCCTAAGATCCAACCTAACCCTCCCCTGGCAGAGCTTGAGTCTGTGCCCTCTTGTCCTGCTGCTGGTTGCCTGGGAGAAGAGACCAACCCCCACCTGACTCCAACCTCCTGTCAGGGAGTTGCAGAGGGTGATGAGGTCTCCCCTGAGCCTCCTCTTCTCCAGGCTGAACACCCCCAGCTCCCTCAGCCTCTACAGCCCAAAGCAGCACTAAGAACCCCAAATATTGCATTTATCACTAGGGCAGATTGACTCTAGTTGATTTTATCCCTTTAGTATTTTCTCAGTGCTGTTGTTCAGTGCCATGTCTGTGTTTGTTTCGACATCTCAAAGCAGACTCGAGTGGCAATTCCTGAATGAGCCCGTGCAAAATGCACCTGGTGAAATTTTCACTTCTAAAAATAGGAGAGAAACTTTCATCATTCCCCTTTGTGGAGAGCAGGCTCGATGGTAATGAGCCTCCTTGGTTTTATTGGGACTTGAAACAAAAATAGAAACAAATCAAATTGAAATGCAGCACTGAGGATTGGATAGAAAATAAAGAAAAAAAAACCAACAACCAGGCATCATTTTCCGAGTGCTCAGATGTGTATTTTCTACTTCATTAATGCCAGTGCCTCTGTCATTAAAGCACAGAGTAATTTATCTGCTTGTACAATTAATAGCAAAAAAAAAAAAAAAGCCCAACCAAACCACACATGTCCAAGCTCATGTGGGTCAGGAAACTTCAATTATGGCACTGGTTCTTGAAGCATCTGATTTAATACAAGAGTTTTTCTTATAGACATGAATGTTCCTTTGCAAATCCATAATTTCATAGAATCATAGAATTTAGGG
>NW_008663380.1:0-312 GCF_000695815.1 Acanthisitta chloris
AGCAGGTGCGCTATCGATTCACCGTCCCCTCCTCTCCCCAGGCGGGAAACATGTGTTTCTTTAATCTTCGCTGATTATTCTGAGGCTTAAGAAGCCCCGAGACACAACCTCCGGGAGAGCAATTCCCTTCATGACCAGGACCACTTATCAACAGGTCGTTGCCTTCGACCGTCAGAAACAGATTTAAGACGTTACCTGAAGTACCTAGTTTGAAGCCTGTCGCAAAGCGGAGGTAATTCATAAATATTTCACTTCAATCCAGCAGAAAGCAAACAGGCTTTCCTATGGATGAGGGCTTTTTTTTTTTTTTTT
>NW_008663380.1:346-8127 GCF_000695815.1 Acanthisitta chloris
GTGTTTATAGCAACAGAAATGCAACGCGTAAGCGTGGCAAATCTGTCCCAATAGTGCAGCACCCCGCGCTGCCAGACTTCCCTGCTATAAGCACCTGCAACACCGGCAGAAGCATTTTGCAGCCTCTCCCCGCGTTTCGCCCAAGTCGGCAGCTCCGCGCTCGAAAACTGTTGCTGAATCTGAAAGCAAAAGGCAACTTTTCAATCAGCTGATTAACCTTTCCCAGTCAGTGGCAACACAGATAAATGTACCCGAGGTAACCCGAGGTGCGTGGGGGGAAGTGAATGACAATTTTCCAGATAAAAATTAAAAAGCTGACCCAGGCTCTCTCGCCTTTGGTTATGTGCCTTCTTCTTAAACATAAGGATTCTTCTAGTCAGTCAAGGGGCAACTCACATGCCACCATCTTTTATTCAAAGGCAGGCACAGATGTTCCTTCTGCAGGGGAGGTTTTAATTTATGAAAATGATATTGTTTATGCATGAATGCACTCTGCATAACACACAGTACTTCCATCTGATGAGAGAAATACCACAGAACCAGTGCCAATGTCAGGAACATATTCTGCAAATTTAGTCGCTTAAATGTTTAATGAATATTTGGAAGGCATTTCCAAACCACAAGAAACCTTTTCAATTACCTTCTCTTTCCCCACTGTTAATAACGAAATTCAACTCCTCTAGCCAATGCAACTTGCTTAAAATATCTACCTATGCCATCTGAATGTTTGCTACTGGGATACTGTAGAGAAACTAATATTTTAATGCTATGAGCAACCTAATAAGGAAAATTAATTAGGCATTTTGGTAACTAGAGGCTCCATTTTACAAATCACTGGTGAGTTTTGTTATTTCAATTAGTTTAGAGTGTTTTTTCTCTCCCACCCCCCACTCTTATAAAATATTTGAGATCTTCTACCCTCCCCCCTTTTGCTGATGCCTCTGATGCCTCCGTGATAATTTTTTCATACTATTAATGTCAAGCCAAATCTTGAAATTTGTGCTCATGAATCCCACAGGAAGGTCTATCAAGGTCTCTCTTAAAGGAATTGCTCAACTGTTCCTCTCTTATGAACACATCGCTAATTAACTAAGGCTATAGGGGGATTGTCTAACTTCTGCATATGGGGAAAACTCTCAGGTTAAGCTCTACCCTCACACATACCGGGTCATCCAGCACAGGCCTAAAACTCTACTTTTTATGGCATGCTGAGACCAAAGGCTTTTCCCTTCTTTATGGTATACTTCTGAGAGCAGAAATTGCTCTGCCACTGGTGCATCCTTGAGAAGACCCTGTTGAAACCTCTGCAGGTACTGTGCATGAGGAACAGTCACAGCTTTTCCCTTTTTGGTGTCCTGAAGCAACAGAAGAGGGTCTGGAGGTTGTGGACCCATCATTACCTGTGATACAGCTGAGGCCCCAGCTATGGCAGAGGAATCTGAAATGGTGGAATTCTAGGTTACATTCACAAGATGTCCAAGAGACTGAAGACTAAGGTTTTACCTAGCCCAAATGAATAATATGCCTGAACAACATCAGACTTTGGCCCAGTGCCTTCAGGAGGATGCTCCAAGTGAAGGGAAGTAGATTCAAGGAGAACCAAGATTCCTCAATTCACCTGAAGAAAAGAGAGATGCTTTCTCCAGAAGATACTGTTACAAAATTTTAATAAGCTAATATTAAAAAGCAACATGCAATTCCAGAGGTAATTGGGATTAATAGAAATAATTTTTAACTAAGTCTTGAAAGAAAGGAAACAAATCTTTCCTATCTTCTGTAACAGTAGAAATTCTTGCAATTATGTCAATATTGTAACTGATCAAATCTAGGTCCACTATGACCCTAAACATTGCTTTTGATATGTTAAAATATGAATCTCTTTTTTTAAAAATACCATAGCTCTGTTCAAAGAACTGTTTTGTCATACATTTTAGAAATTACAGAGTTAAATTCGACTATCTTTTTTAATACATAAAGTATGTAAAGATTTTAAAAAATAAAAATCAAATAAAACCCACTCATTCCTCACTCACTCCTGTTGAGGAAGAGCTCACAGAAATGAAACTTGGAGTTCTGCCTGGTGCTGTACCAGGAAAAATATGCAGAAATTTTGGTCTTTGTTTTTATTGACCAAGATGGTATGGTAACTATTTCAGAAATTATAAGTGGTCTATGCTATTTTCTTAGCTGAAAATCCCATATTATAAAAAAAACCTTGAAAAACATAATACATAAATACATGTTGAAACAGTGAGCTGAAGATCTACAAATAGACTGTTATTTAAATATGTACATAAGTGTTTTTTAAATAATTCATATATGTATTTAACAAACTGTCAGAAGCTATGCAATACAAAATTAAAACTGACAATGCTCTCAAAGCATTCTCTTAAGTATTTAGGTTGCCTACAGGGTATGTAAAACATAGAATATCAGCCTTGGTTTTCAGTTTCCTAGCTTGTAGTAGTTTGCAGCATAGAATTAACTGCATTTTGTATGAAATAAAATAGAACTAACTAACCATTAGAAAATAAGATTCAGAGTAAAAATTTATTACCTTAAAAACATAACAGCAATCGTAATGCAAAGAAAAGATGATGTCCTCTGATCAACACTTTCTCTTTTTATATTCTTCCCATTATCACAATTGCCTCTGTTTTTCTGATTAAGATCAATTTCAATTCGTGGGGGTCTCAGCAATGACTTCAACTTCAAACTGCATTCCTATAGCTTCTTACGCCTTCATAATAATTTCATTTGTTGTCCTCTTTGCAAAGGTTAGTCCATTTCCACAGCTTTAGACTTTTATTTCCTTACCTGCTTTTCTTTCTTTTTTAATGCTTTCATTCTTTTGAGAACAGAGAAAGATATATAGCAATACTAATGCTCTGTTCTACAGACTATTCATGCCATTTTCCTTCAGCATAGTTTATGACTTTGCTTAGTGTGCAAAAGGTTTGGTGTACTTATTAATGTCACTTCTTTGAAGTTGTGGTAAACCAACACAATAGAGCTGAATGAATATTGAGAGTTACAAAAGACTCTTTTCTAAAGTAGAAATGTAAGAAGGGAGCATACTTAGGAGAGTTAATATCTGAATGAATGAACAGCTGAAGTATAACTGACTATACACTAAACCTTCATTATATAAACACACATTGTAGCCAGAAAAACATATGAGTCAAGGGTATGCTGCCAACTTCAAAATTCAGATTTCTCCGGAAACAAATCTCCATTACCTACTGAAAACAAGCCACTTTCCAGAAACATTCAGTTGAAACCTCCATAATGTGCATAAGGTATTTTCCCCACAGAACCCCCTCATATCTTCTTGTCTAAATTCCTGTTCCTTAACTTCAATATCACATTGTCCGTGAATCAAAAACTGGCCTTTCCATTTCTTGCCTATTTACTTCATTGCATTTTGATATCTATTTTTCTGCAGGTGGGAGGATTTATTTTCCAGCACGCTTTACCTGCCTGCTCTCCTGCAGTAAACACTAGCTGTACTTTCCTCACTCACTATTTCTGCCACAAGTTGTCCTAGGTCTTCCTTCACAAATTCTTATGGAAAAAGAGTTCTGAGACTCTCACTACTTCTTAGCACCTTGACAGCAACAGATGATGTCCAGAGAGAAACACTGTTAGTTAAGGAGAGGTTAGATCCTCTCTTTGTTTCCTACTGCCCAGAGAATGCTCCCCTCTCCACCTGCCTGTGCTCAAGGCCAGCACCCTCACATGGAGCAAAGTCTCCTCTAGGTCCAGACCGCTGAGAACAACCTCTAAGAAACCACATGGGAGACCTCCCCTCCCTCATGCAAGAATTGTGGTTTAGAAGAGGTTCTTATGATTGATGTCTGCCTTCATGATATCAGAGTCATGTCTGTACCTGGCCATATCCAGGTCCTAACACACAAACTTGATATATTTTCATGACTTTAGACCTGTCTTGAAGATACAGGCTGCCCTGGTGGCTGCTGGGCTAGCACTGACACTGGTTACAGTCACCAGACCTGACGAGACTGCTTTTCAGCTTGATGTTGGACTTACCTTGTTACAAGCTGTTTGTCTAGCTAACTGGACTCTTGCTTGAACTTTTCTTGAACATTGTTCTGTTTATCTAGCTTAGTTATACAAGGTCCTACTTGACTTAAGTTACTCTCAGCTCCATTTATAAGTCAGCCTACTCTAACTGTTCCTTAGAATTCCTCCTCCCATGCTTCTAGATGGTAGGACCCTAAGGGCACTATCAAGCCTTAAAACCCCTGAGCATCCCCACCTGCAATGCCCTCCACAAACCCCACCCAAGGGCCTGGAGCAGAATTTAAGCTCAGTCTGGGGCTAAAATTTTTTCATTTAGAGATGCTGAGGGATGCTGGTCTTCAGCTCAGCCACAACCCTGATCTGGCTATGAATCTTGCTGGTCCAGACCTGCTTTGTCATTGTGAGCTTGGCTGTTAATGTGGATTGTTGATGGATCCTAGCACTCCCCTCAGACTTCCTTGCTCAGGTACCATCAGGTGGGTTTGGGTCAGAAAGGTCCCTGCCTTGCTCACCTTGGGATCTCCCATGACTCCCTGGTTCTTATGAAGCATCTGGCCCTTGCTGTGCCCTGACAATGGCTTTGATTTCCCTTCTGGTGTGCCCCTACTACTTTGCTTTGTTTATGTTCTGACTTTACCTGAGATTAAAAAAATCTAAAGAAAAATATTTCAAAAAGCCACAAAAATGGTGACAACTTCTAAAGAGGCTTCATAACCTCTCCGGAAACTAAAGAGCTGAAAAACTTAATTTGAAGGTTTATTATTAATAGAGGTGTATCTTTTGGTATTGATTCACGAAATCATAGAATGGGTTGGAAGGGACATTAAAGACCATTTAGTTCTGACCCCCTGTTATGGACAGGGACATCTTTCACTAGACCAGGCTGCTCAGAGCTCTAGCCAACCTGACCCTAAACAGTTCCAGGGATGGAGCATCCGCAGCTTATCTTGGCAGCCTGTTTCAGTACCTCAGCACCCTCACAGTAAAGAACTTTTTCCTAATATCTAGCCTAAACCTACTCTATCAGTACCATTACCCTTTGTCCTGGCTCTACATGCCCTTTTAAAAAGTCTCCTTCCATCTTTCTGGTAGGCTCCTTTCAGGCACTGGAATCAAAATGTGTGAGAGAGAACAGGAAAGTAAAACAGACTTTAGCTGCTTTAGCTGACTTGCAGTGTTTTCTATGTCATCCCCATTCCTCATGCACCATATTGTACTTCTAGAAGTCCCTTTATTATTACGCTGTCACAGGTACCAATATGCTCCACTTGCGAATTCTGGCTATGATCAAAAGATGTAGAAGAAATCACAGCTATTCCATGTAGGTTCAGTGTTCAATTCCTACTGTTTGTCTTGTGTCTTTTGTGTTTCTCTAGTCTGAGAACACCACGTGGGATACTACATAAGACCATCAGTACACACAAACCCTCTTACAAGAATGCACAAGGAAGTTCTGCGTGCAAGAGTTCCAGGTGTAGTCTAGAAAAATGGATAAAATATATTGCTGGACTATACCATGCTTTTCCAAATCCAGTGTGCAGATCTGAAAGCAGTAATAATTAAAAAAACATCTGTTAGAGTAGACTTGCTTAGAATTCTTCTTTTTCTCCCCAGAAAAAAATTGTCTGTTTCAGATTTATGAAGAGTTGTGGGGATTGAGGATTTGCGAACAGTAACAAATTAGAGTGAACAGACTTTTATGTTCCTCCTATGGTTTTTGTTACTTTATACAGTTCTCTTACTACTTTACATTTTTATCTAATACATTTTTGTATCTTAACTGTTACTGATTTAATACACCTTTCAAGTAATATCAATAAAAGTGTGTTAGAAGTTTTAATTACATCAGTTGAAGGATATTACAGGTCTCTTAGGAACTGTAATAGTCTTCCACTGATGGTATTGAAAATAGTATAATTTTATGGTTCTAAGCCAGTTATCAGCTTATCCTTTCCTGTATCTTAGGAGAAAATATCTGGTGATAATTATTATATACATAGATGGGATAGGCTAATAAATGGACCCAGAAAAACATACAAATGACTGCAGGGGATTATAAAGGGCATACAGCCTCAAAATTGATTCGACTATATCCAGTTCCATGTTGTGCTTTATCTCCTAGTTAATGATTTAGCTTTCCTTTTGAATGACATCAGTGTAAACACATTAAAGATCACCAACGCCAAATAACAGGCACAAGTTTAATTGGTTTATCTACTGTTGTACCAGAATGATAAATTGGTAAGGCAAGCCTGTTTGTTTGTCTCACAGTTTTTCCTGCCTTGTCACTCAGTTATCTTTAGGAAAAAGAAAAAAAAAAAAAAGACCAACAAAATGTATTTTGCACAAATCTCCCACAGCTTACACATAACTTAAATTATCTACACTCTATTCTATCTGATTACTCTGCAGTTGAGATATTTATATCCCAACAAAGAAGATCTAAGGGACAAAAAATATATTAACACAAAGTCAGAATGATACTATTGACACAAACTGTTTTAACCAAGCAGAAATTTTACATGGTCGTGTTATGATTCAGGCAAATATAACAAATACTCAGGACATACTTTAAACATGACAAAGTAACAGATGGAAGTAAGTGCCAAAAAGTTGGACCATGGTGACTTTTAAAATGTGTCTTAAACCTGTCTTCTCAGCTACAGAAGTAGTAGCTTGGTGCTGATTTTTCCAGAACTAGGAAGGCAGCTTGGTAGTCTTGAAATCATGCATCATCTCATGAACTCTTGGCCGGTTTGATTACACATACTTTAAACATGACAAAGTAACAGATGGAAGTAAGTGCCAAAAAGTTGGACCATGGTGACTTTTAAAATGTGTCTTAAACCTGTCTTCTCAGCTACAGAAGTAGTAGCTTGGTGCTGATTTTTCCAGAACTAGGAAGGCAGCTTGGTAGTCTTGAAATCATGCATCATCTCATGAACTCTTGGCCGGTTTGATTACAGATTTCCTTTCCTTACTTGTACCCATCAAGGCAGTATTTTCAATTTATTGCTTTAGTTCTCAGATGGACATTTACATTTGTCTTACTACAAATACTAAAGATAAAATTACTGAACCTCTCATTTAAAAATATTCTTTTCATGCACTAATACCCCACCATGATGTTATACAACACAGAACTGAAAAAAAAACCCGTGCTGTTTTCATTCAAGTTTAGCCCTTACAGGCTCAGGAGCACCTTATAAATTAAAGTTGAAGTTGCAGGTCTAATGTGATTGTCATGAGTGAATCTTACAGCACCTGTGAGTAAAGCTGTCATACCTCCAAACAGTAAAGTCTATGATTTATAGAGTAGGAATAAAGTGGTCTTTCTCCTTTGAATTTAAGCTTTGAGGGTAAGGAATGGCTCTGCAATCCTTCTGGGTATGTTTCCTGCATTGGCCCACTTGATACAGGTTCTGTTGCTGTATGAGTCGGTATCAGACTACAAGTCACTGTTCCTCAGTCGTTATGAAGGCTGTAAGTGTGATACCTCCACACAGGTCTATGGCACTATGCTGTTTGGCAGCACAAATGCCAACACGGTATTTATATTAAGGCTATGTCACAGTTACAACGTGGGAAAGACTGCCTGTTGCAGATGGATACCAGTTCCAGTTCAAACTGCATGTCAGAATATCCAAGGCTCTTCCTGTGATGTTTGTCACTCTAGCGGAGAAATGCTGTTACAGGTAAGGAAATCTGATTGTAATCAAACCGGCCAAGAGTTCATG
>NW_008663381.1:0-1266 GCF_000695815.1 Acanthisitta chloris
TTTGTTCAAAAGTACCATCCAGTGGTGGTTTTATACAACACAAACACACTGAATTCTACACTACTACCACCCTCTGTAAGCCATTCTCTCAAAACAAAGGAGTACATTATCCTTTGCTCTTCCTTTTGTTCGCATACCAGCTCGTGACCCACAGGAAAGGCATAGTGTTCCTGAAGAGGAATGAAAGGGCTGCAAACTTGTTGCTGAGTTTAGCACCTTTTCAGGACTGGAGTAGTAAAGACTTCTAAAAGGCCATTAGAATAGTTACCAAAAGTAGGTTTTGCCATCTTAGCAGAAACCTCAGATGGTACTGTCTATCAACTAATAAAGCAGGCAAGGGGAAAAAAGCTGTGCCATGACCTTTATCATGCTGCCAATTCTTGGTGTGAGCAGGGACATGTTTACCATAAAAAAGAATACAAAAGGTTTTCCTGGATTTTTTGCTATTGGTTATGTGCACTTGCTACAATTCAGAACCCTTCCACCTCCATTGGGAAGTCTATTCCACATCAACTCTGATGTCAAAGCATAGACCGGATTGTTATGGGCTCCCCCCAGAGATGCCAGGTGAGGTGAGGCTGAGACTCCTTGACAGCTGCAACAGGCAGGACTTTGAAGAAAGGGCTCTTTAGAAGGGTTAGAAGGCCAAAAGAGAGGAGAAGATGCACCTCAGGACCCTTTCTTGTCTTTCAAAGTGTAAACCCCTAGGACTTCTAAGCCTACATGGGACTGATTTTCGACATACTCTCCTTGATCACCCACAATCCTTTCCCACACTGCCCTGCCCACAGTACTGCATCCAGGCTGCCTTTGGCTATTGGATCCCTCCACTTTCTCTTAGCAGACATTCCCAAAGGTGCCTTTTCAGCACCCTCCTCTTCCCCAGCCACTGTGTGCCCCTCACCTACAATCTGGATGCTGTGCAGAACCAGTACTGCTCCATCTTTACAAGGCACTAAGTGATTCTTGCTTTTCCCTTTTCCAAGGAGTGATCCTATCCCCTCAACCAGCTTGTCTCCCAGCTCCTGACTTTAGCTCATAGCATTGGCTGAAAACTGGATAAATCCCTGGGGCTCCAGCTCCTTCTCCCCTCTGCCACAGAGGACCCCAGGAGAAAGAAGTCCCAATGCAGGGCAGGAGTCATGCAGAAGTGTTCTCCTTACCAGCACAGTCACAGGGGCTGCAAGGTCAAACTGCACCAGTCACCGGTCAGGAAAGAAAGGGAGCAAAAAAAGCAACAGTCAAGCAACTCCTTACCAGTAAGGG
>NW_008663382.1:0-873 GCF_000695815.1 Acanthisitta chloris
GGAAATGGTTAGAGATCTACTTAGCCATTGGGATCCTCACAAGTCTATGGGACCAGATGGGATCCATCCCAGAGTGAGGAGGGAGCTTGCTCAGGAGTTCTCCAAGCCTCTCTCCATCATTTACCAATAGTCCTGGGTCACTGGGGAGGTCCCAGATGATTGGAAGTTGGCAAATGTCACACCAATCAACAAAAAGGGTTGCAAGGAGATCCAGTGTCTGCCAAAGTCAGGGAGCAGATTATCCAAAGTGCAATCACACAGCACCTACAGGATAGGCAATGGATCAGACCCAGCCAGCATGGGTTTAGGAAGGGCAGGTCATGTCTGACCAACCTGATCTCCTTTTATGGGCTGATTCCAATGGGATGAGGTTTAACAAGGCCAAGTGTTGGTCCGGCATTCTGGCCATAATCCCATGTAGTGCTCCAGGCTGGGGACAGAGTGGCTGGAGAGCAGCCAGGCAGAAAGGGACCTGGGAGTTCAGACAGATAGAAAGCTGAACAAGAGCCAGCAGTGTGCTCAGGTGGCCAAGGCGGCCAATAGCATCCTGGAGATCTCTTCCAACCTGGTCGATTCTATGATTCTGTGATTTGTAATGCATTGCCAGAAATACTTCACATCTCCCTGATATGAAAACAACAGCACACAATAACACATTTTTCTCCTTTGACACAAGTGCTTACATTTAAAAATCTCTAAAAGGCACAACAGAAATTTAAAATACTTCAAGAACAGGAGAATGAAAAGTAAATATGAAAATAAACTGTCATTTTAGCATGATACTACCTAATTAGGAGTAAACAATGAAATGTTATCTAAAGAGCACTATATTCTCCTTCTGTTAAGTTCCACAGAAACTGAGCTACAACAGGA
>NW_008663382.1:890-40007 GCF_000695815.1 Acanthisitta chloris
CTGTTGTCTCTTGAGTTACTCCAAGGAGTAATTAATGTGACTGTAGGGACTCACTCACTTCCCTCACCAGTAAAGTCTCAACAGCCATCCTTGTCTGGAATCTCAGAAGGAATCTCAGTACATGCAATCCATGTCCATCAGAGGTCAAAATCCCACCACATGAAGTGAAATGTGGCTATCTTGTAAGGAATCAGTTACTTGTCTATATCTGCCTCCAGAAAAGGATTAAACCAAAATTGTAATCATAATCAAAGGCTTCCCACCATCTTTAATATCACAACTGCCTCACAACAAACCCCTTCAGAAAGGAAAAAACCCAACATATATACACACACTTACATTTACCTACTCCTGCAATCAGGAAATTTGAGAGACAACAGGCTTAGTCAGGAAAGCAGCATGTTAAGCTGGTACAATAGTTGGTATTTATTATAGGCAAAAACATTCTTCAGTAGACATGCATGTTTTAAGGACATAAGGCTACACTAAGAGACATTTAACTGTTTTACTACCCTGAGATCAAATGACTCATCACCCAACCAAGAAGAGTACAGAAACACTTCCAATACCATGTTCCCATCATAAAATAGGACTATGCAAGGTTCTGAGTCTGGGCTGCAGAAATCCCAGGCACACCTACTGGTTGGATGGGGAAGTAATTCAGACCAGCAGTGAGGAGAAAGACTTGGGAGTGCACCTGGGCATCCCTGAGGAGGTCAGGGGTACCGACCTGGGGCACGTGGGCACACCTGAGGGGCACCTGACCATCCCCAAGGGGATCAGTGGTGCCCACCTGGTGGTCAGTGGTGCCCACCTGAGGGTCAGGTGTGCCCACAATGGTCCCGTTCTGGCGTCCTCAACATATGAAGGACATAGAACTGTGAAAGTAAGTCCAGAGGAGGCCACAAAGTTGATAAGAGGACTGGAGCAACTCCCCTATGAACACAGGCTGAGGAAGTTGGGGCTGTTCAGCCTGGAGAAGAGAAGGTTGCATGGAGACCTCATAGCAACTTTTCAATACCTGAAGGACCTACAAGAGGAGCCAGAGAGGGACTCTTTATTAGGAATTGCAATTATAGGACAAGAAGTAATGGGTTCAAACTGAAGGAGGGGAAATCTAGGCTGGATGCGAGGAAAAGGTTTTTTTACTCTTCGGGTGGTAAGACATCGGAGCAGGTTGCCCAGGGACGTGGCAACTGCCCCAACCCCAGCAGTGTTCAAGGCCAGGCGAAGCCTTGAGCAGCCTGATCTAAGTGAGGAGGTGTCCCTGCCCATGGTAGGGAGGGTTGGGACTAGATGATCTGTAAGGTCCATTTCAACCCTTAAATTCTGTGATTCTATCTCATGTGAAAAACTATGCATTTTCAACATTACCCATGTCAACACCCAACAGAAGGATGTTTGCATCCTCCTGTACACCACAGGGGTCTGTAAAATAAAATAGTCCCAAAAACACATTCACAACTTGCCATCTCCACTGCCTCTTCCTTAGCCTGTTGGGGAAGTCCCTGAGGCTTACAGAAGTGACTAATCAAAGAAAGAACTTCTTTTAGAGGGCTTAGAGATAATTTTTTCTTTCTGAATTTTCTAGACACTTCCTGAGGTCAGCAATGACCAAGAAATAATTAAATGCCTGTGGTGTGGTTAAAGCTGGATTTGGAGGCACAGCAGGGAAGAAGAGAAGATGCACAGTTCAGGCACTAACCTACTGGGAGCCCCTGATTTAAATCCTTATTTCACTAAGGACTGCTGGTGTCACTCAGAGCACACCAAGTTCTCTATGCAGCACTAGCCCACTCCTGGGGGCAGCAGCAGCAGTGCCCCTTGCAGAGCACTAAGCAGATAAATACATTGGACACCGTGAACAAATTCAATACCATGTCAACGGGGCACAGGAACCACGTGTAAGGACAGAAGCTGGAACAAGTCAGGAGGTGGTGTTTCATGAGGCAGCCTTTTATTCTGAAGGCAGAACTCAAAAGAGGGCTGAAGCCACAGTTCACAACATTTACCCCTTTTAACCTTTTTATTATGCCCACACTGAGTCATTCCCAGACAGGCTTCTCAGTTTGTCCCAAAGGTTTAGGGAGGTACTGGACATCAAAAAAAGCTAGCTCTTGCAAGCTGTATTTCTGCTCTAAAATAAGTATGTAAAGTCCTTGGGTGCTGGAAGGGGAAGTTTGCACTGGACTTGCAGGTGCTTAACAAGAGGCACAGAATGAAGCCTTTTCAGCACAGCTCATGAACACCAGGCCCCCCCACATCTTCTGGGTACCCATGTTTCTCAGTAAGAGTTGTCATTTCCAAACCAAAATATTGCTGGTCACTGTCCACCCATCCTGAACAGTGTCAGAGATGTGGAGCTGTTGAAGTGGTTATATTTGAACAAGTGACAATGCTTTGTCTCCAATTTTCCTTCCCAAAATTCAGGTAGCAAAGTCAGAGACCAGGCACACAAACCCTGCATTTAGCTTTTAATACCATAGCAATAACACTGCTCTGTAAAAGGTGACTTTGGGCAAACTGCGAGTCCACTAAGCATCATCTTTATTTTTTGTTCAGTGGTAAAATTACTGCCTTGGATAAGGCTCTGTATGCAGATTACAGAGGGAGCTGCATGCAGGTCTCACATATGAACTGTAGCAGGGAAGGAAGGACTGGCAACTGCCAAACACTTGGAGCAAACACCACTCTGCAAACCCCTTCCACCTCTCAACACAGGCAGGGCTGGAAAGGAAGAGCTCACCAGCAAATAAACACAAGCAGATGAGACCAGTTATTTCCTTTGATATTTATGTGTATAATCTCCACAAATTAGGTGCTTTTTTTAGCACTTGCAAAGGACAAAGGTACATTAAGCACTAACAAATCTGCTCTCAATTGGCAATGTCAAGGCAAAATCTTGGAGCCAATAGCCATATGGTAACTGTATGTATGAACAGCTTTTCTGGGAAGAAACTATCTTGGCCTCTTTCTAGGCTGGAAAGTCAGATTTATCCCAATTCAAGGGGCTGCCCCATGATACATCCTGCTCATTGGTCTGCACCAGCAAATATCCAGGAGGTGCTACATAGCTACCAAGGATGTGTATTCCCCCTCCCTGGTAGTCACCAGGAGGAAAACAAAATCTTACTAAGGACAAGACAGGCTTAACTATGTCCTCTGCAATTTTCTTTCTTTGTAGGAGTAAATTCATATATAAAGGGAGATGAAAGGCACTGCTCTTCCCTCACAGACTAAACTCTGGGCTGAACATCGTGGCAGTCCCTTATGATGCAGAGCCCACAAACCTACAAGCCTCCAGTGTTACTTCACTTGCCAAGTGGAAAAATACCACAGGCAGCATGGCAAGTGTCTCTTCAGCAAGAAAAGCATTTAGATCACACAATGGGACTCAGAGTACAGCAGCCTTCCAGTCACACTCCTGCCTCCACAAATTCCAGGTAGAGCAAGGAGGAATGCTCCCACCAGAACCTGTGTGCAGCCAGCAATGCTGCCTTGGGTCACCCAGGAATAATCTTATGCTGGAAAAAACTCCCAATAGGAAACAAAAGAAAATCAATTTACCAACTGCTTTTGCTTCCATTAATGAATACAAAACATCTGCTGGGGGTACTGAGCTGTGAGCTGACAACAGCAGGGTGCAGCCCAGCTTCACACCCTGCTCCTCTGTGTACAGGCCATGGCCCACAGGGTGCTATCCCAAAATGTATTCAGCCACCAAAACCAGCAATACCAGAGAGGAATAAATTCATGAAACAAGAGCTTTGTGTTGTTCTTATCACATGCTACAGCTAACAAGCAGGTTAGCATGAGCTCTTCCTCTGTGCACAGGCAGGGAAGGTTTGCTGGTTTTGGAAGGAAGGTTCATGCAGTTTTTCCATGCACTTTATCTAGGGGCATTCTATACAACTTTGGAAATACCTCTTTACTTGCCTTTCTCAGTAATTTTAATAAACTTATCACCTTGTCTTAGAGGGGGGAAAAAATTACTCAGCCTGAATTTCTAACTCTCAGTATCACAGAGGGACAGAAATCAAAGATGACCAGACTGCCTGAGCCACCCATGACCTTCTGAGGTCAAGGGATTGTTTACAAGTACTAGGGATGGATCTGAAAGTTACATTAATAAATGGATTTCTCTTTCCTGCAGCTTCATGGTAAACTCCTAGATTCAAACCCCACTTACCAGCAAGAACAAATACATCAAAACATTTAAACTCTCCAAAAAATTCTCAAAAAGCTGAAAACTGAAGGGACAATCCATTAGAGGATAGCTGTTCAGGATTTTCATTTTGTCATGGAACAAAGCTTTCTCAGCTCAGAACAGTGTGAAACAGTTCTACACTTCTGTTCAGCCCACAGAACACCAGTTACTCACTGTAACTCACAGTGCTGGAGACAGGCACTGCAGGCTGCTTCTCTCAAGGCTAAGCCCCCAAGAAATCATATTCCTCAGGCTCTACTGCCAGCCACTGTTCTTTGTGGCTGGCAAATAAAGTAGGGAACTTCTACAGAGAATTATGTGACTGTAACCTGGTGAGCTGACAACTCCTGCCCCTGCATACCATGTTTTTTCCAATCTAATCATTGCTGCTAAGGTATTACTAACCAATGACCAGCAACCAATTCAGAGCATGTGAATGCATTCAAATGATTAAAAGTTCAGTGGTGCCTAAACTGGACTTGTCTGCGTTCATATCATCCTGCACTCCAATTATATCAGCATTTGTTCTCAATCACGACAGCAATCATTGGAATGTTAATAATTTCTGACATATATCTCATCTATCACCAGCTACAAGGGTAGAGCAAATCAGGCATCATGTATCACTCTCTGGAAATAAGAGGATGGTGAGACAACATTTGCAATATCTGAGCAAAAATCTTTCCTGTACAGAACTTCTCATTTTGTATCATTCCAAATATGACTATATAACAGAAGGTGCAAACCTCAATCGGTTTTAATTAACAGTTAGAATTTTATAATGGGCACACCACATTTGGGATGACTATCCTTCAAAAAAAGCACTTCAGTAGGAAAGTGTTATTGATCTAATGGAAAGAATGACTACCCCTAAGGATTACTGCAAGCAAGTCTAATAACACTATATCAAATATATGTCCAATGCAGGAAGAAAAATGTCCAAAGTAGCTAGGAGCAAGCCACAAGAAATTGCTGTTTGTCTGTAGAGTCAAATCAACACATTATTTCTGTAATTAGTTCTTTTTACGAAAATCAGCATCATAACGCTGAAGTTATCTGCTAGCTTCACTTTTAAAGTTACTGTTTCAGTTTTTTAGAAAGCTGAGGAGATCGTATGTGAATATTTCAAGAGCGCTGTCCAGGTTTAGCCAAGACAAAAATGTTATGTGAAGTCCAGTCAACATTGCTTTGCATCATGCTGTCCTGCTTACCAGAGAGTTGACCTAGCAACATAAGTCAGGTTACAGCTGTATTTCAAGCCTGTCCTTATCACTTGAAAAGGACAAATTGTCCTTGGGATTCAGAGACAATAATTCCAGAAGCAAGTTCTCCCACTTGCAAGATCTGCAGGGCGAGGATAACACAAACAAGGGCACAACTTCTTTACTGCAGATAAACCACCTGAAAACAAACAACTACTGAGCCACCCAGAGAGCAGAGGCACCTGGAAGGGGATTGTTTAAACAGACAACCTGCCTGCCACTCCAGCTGTCACCTGCTGAGGATAAAGCCTTTCACTGCAGAAGCAGCTAAACACTGGCACAATATGTGCCAAGGCATTTGAGTGTACTTATAGCAACAGACAGTACCTGAACAGGAAGGGAAAAGAGGGTGATGATTTCAGAGGCTCTTCTGCCTGCCTTTGGGACTGGTTCTACTCCAGCAGATGACTGGAAAAGTCAAAATGCATATAACTAGAAAGAACTGCTTGTGGGCACTGCACTTCTGTCAGTCACAGAGATTTCACTCAATGTGCTGCCATCCAAACTGCAAAAGGTTGAAGTCATTCTGAAGACTCAGACTGCATTTTGCCCAAGGATCTTTTGTGGAGGAGAACCTGACAAACATTAAGCATCTCAATACCCCTACAAGGCAAACCCCTCACTACCAGGGAATACAGCAGCAAAGCTATCAAGACCTGGAAAGCTCTCACTAAAAACTCCCTCCTAGGCATTAACATCAGGTGACTCACTTACAGACCCAAAATTGAGAGCTTTCACTTGAGAGCCAAATTTAGCCCTGATTTTAAGTGGGTACACATCTCCAAGAGGTCATGTGGGCTTAAAAAGGGATTCCATCAGCTCTTCACAACAAATAAGCTGGAAAGACCATCTCAGTTGTCCTTGATTTAATTCTTACAGAAACATCTTATCCCCTTCTGTGGCCTGTACACTGGTTATCCCTTTAATCCTTTTTCACTTTCCTAGATTCTAATGTACCCACTACTTCCCAGACAGGTGCTCAGAGGCTTGTCTTGAATGTGTTGTAAAAGAAATAACTGGATATGAGAAAGATAGTTATGCTGTCCTGTGAAAGCTTTTATTTTCATTAACATTGCAGAAGCATCCACAGGTGCAAAAAATGGGCAAACTCTCTTGCTACCAGAGGCCACAAAACAGAATTCTCAGAAAAGCACCCCATGCCAACACTGAAAGCAAAAAAGACAGGAATAGAAACAGAAGCAAGGAGTAGAAATTGCCCAAGGTCACATGGGTGTTCATATTAATGAAAGGTTTGCATACAGGTCTTACAATTTCCACCTGGGTGGTATCCTGTAAGCTCAAGTGTTGCATTCTGTCAAGTATCCTACTGCTATCCCTTACAATTCCTGATGATTAGCCATATTTCTAGGTGTACTGAATACTTTCTTCAAACACCGAAAAGCCTTTCCTAAGTAACCTTGAGAAAGTCTCATGCAATCAAACCTTCCACAGAAAGGCCTCCAAGTTGACATATTTAAAACAACAGAAGCACATAAAGTCCACTGTTCTGCGCCAGCTTCTATTGCTAATCCAATACACAAATCTATAAGAATAAGCTACAGCACAAGGTGCCTTGGTCTAAATATGAGTTCATTCTGCTAAAAGCATCATATGTTGCAAGCTCTATGGTTCACATCTCAGTACTACAGATAGAGGTTAATGCAAACTGTTAGGGTTTATGAAAATAGGGGTGTTCTTGGGAGTCTGATGGAGGGAAGTTAGGATGACTAAGGCTGTAGCATGCTGTGAACTTATAATCTGACTCTTAAATTGTGTTGTGCAGCGTGAAAGCCTGTGATGTCTCCGTAATTGCCAGCAAGTAATTGAGTTTTCATATTCTGAACTAACCCTGCCTGAGGATTTTAACACTCTTCAATTACAGAATCCCACCTCTTCTCCCCAGACCATAGGGATTTGACATGATTCAAATCCAGTTAAAGGATTCTGCCCAGAAGAACCCTAAGCCCCACATAAACTGATAGAAAACATAATTCAGACTTTGCCACATATACATTCAGTGAGACACAACTTTCCCCAACCTCCCATACAAACTGCCAGAGCACAAGATACTATTTCATTTCACTGTGCAGCACGAAGCCTCAAATCAATGTACCAACAATTTCTGCTGTCCCCAGGAACATTCTGCTTTGCTACAAGAAAATAAAGTGAACAAAATATCTGAAGCTGGGCAGGTGGACAGTACATTAGGGGGAAAACATTCAAGTTTGTAAGCAACCACCTGGGCAAAGGTTTTATTTTCCCTGCAACACAGCCTCATGTCAGACAAAGGCTGACAGATACATGAGCCTTGTTCAGTGGATTCCAGAGGAATTCTGACACTTACTTCAAGAGGAGTTCAATCCTAGCTGAAGACCTGTATGTCAGCAGAAGGGAAGCATCCTTCTACCTAGTGCTTGAGCATGATTGCATTTCCATTTCATTACAGATGTCTGTGTCTGCCTTTCACTGAACATCTCACCAGTTAAAATGTCTCACTCCAAAGAATTTTCTTGTACTATTTCTATTACGACTGACCTAAAATCAGATTTTTTGGTTTGTCCTTTGAAATTAGGCAAATTAAAGTGCTACCTTGAGTTACAGGTAGTGAAACAGCACATCATTCATCAGTAGTACCAAATTATATCCAAGTCTTAACTGTGAGTCATTGAGTTATAAAGAATGTCTGTCTACTGACAATCTCCATGTATTCCATAGGATTATCTTCTTGAGTTCCTGGCTCAAAGTGGGTTTTTTTGCCATCAGCTCCAAAGGGCTCAGGTTATCTGCCTACTCTGACAAGTAGCACAGCACAGTGAGAGCAGCTCTACAGAGCAAAATAGATAGTGCTAAAGACCAAATAATTATGCTACATACATTTCTGAGAGATTACCCTTCAGCCCAAATCTTGTTGGTCCTACTGATCATTGGAACATATTGAATGAAACTGAACTGCAGAAAACAAAAGAAATCCAGGTTATATGCTCCAAGACAGGCCCATGATGCAAAGGTACACAACCAAGGGCAGTTCAGAGATAAAATTGAAAAATACACTCTTAATTGAAGCTAAAATGCTAATGTAGAGAAAATATTTGCTCTCCCTGCAGCAAACACAAAAATGCAGTGTACCTGATCTTTGGACACCAGTTCTTGTAAGAGGCAAGAAAAGTGTAGAACTAATGGGCCTCCTGACCCTCCAAGTTCTCCTCTGAGACACAAGTTTTGACTCTCCTAACAAATTTCTTCTAGATTACAGCAGCTCTCAGATCCCAGTAGAGATCCTGTTTTAACTGAGTGACAGCCATGGAGATCATGCAAATGGAGACCTGACCAGGTGTGACTGTAGGAGGTGCTGAATCACAACCATCTCTCACAGATGATTCACAAATGCAGAACAAGTTCTTCAATGCAAACAGGATGTTTTGGGATGAAGATGTATCTTCCAGCAATACAGTTAACTCAGCAATACCTTCACAAAGCAAAAAGATCATTCCACAAGGCGCTAAAGTACAAATGACCCTCAGGCTAAAATTAAATCTCAATCCAAAAAGGAAAATTGGACACATGCTTCCTACAGGGAACAGGATCTACAGTGGTCCAAACCTCAGAAAGTCTTCTCAGAGGGAAGCCTTTTCTCTTTATTGTTCTCTTTACTGTGAAGCCTTTCCCCTGGGAGCTGCTCTGTACAGAGCTCTAAGTCAGCTTTCAATTGAAAAGGGCTCACAGTGACAGAATCTTGGTGCAGGCAAAGCTCAGTGTCTGCACACAGACAGCCCTCTCACAGGGCAAAGCCACTCCAGCTAAATTATTGGCAATTAGCAGCATGGAAAGAGAACAGCCTCTGCACAGTGGGTTCCCTGTAGTCCATTTTGAAAGACATGCATCTGCTTTATAAATCCTTCAGCTGCCCACGTTTAGACAGCAAGACTAGGCCCTACAAATTTATTCTCTCATGATAAATATTTTCATAAAGGTATATAAATGATGGCAAATCTCTTCTGTTAGCAAATTTAATTATGATGTTTACATTAATAAAGCTTAAGGCTTTTATTGATATAAGTGGCATATTCTATCATGCATTTGAATGAGAAGTGCAAAAAGATTAGAAATTAATCTTTGAAGTTAACTAAATGGTCAGCAAAAGTTCCAGTTTCCCACAGCATGCTGTAAAGTTTTTTATAAATTATAACAACCAGTTTTGTATGTCTAATTAGTACGGTGACATTCGAACTGACCTTAAAGGATCTCAGGCACCAGCTAATCCACCACCAAGTGCCTTCTCCTCGAAGCAAACATTTGCAACTTTGCATGATATGGAAATAGTCTGCACCTCACGTTGATGGAGATAGACATGGCAGTCTGAGAGCCTTCAATGGCCACCTGTCTCTAGGAAAATCCAGCTGCACAGCTCACAGAGCACATGCTGTTTACTAAAAAACCCTGATAAAGACATGCCCACTTACAATACAGGTTTACACATATATTTCCTAAAAAAATATTTGTAGCTGATTAGCAAAGAGGACAAAATGGGATTCCACTAGGACTAAACAAACACACCTAAAGATAAGAGATGCCAAGCTAAAGTTCTCAAGCCCAGTTCAGGCTGACTGAGAGTTGAACCTGTAACATGCCAAATCAATGCCTTAGGAACTGGTCTATTGTTATTACTCCAGAAAAGCCACCAAGTTTAAATTTAGTTAGAAATGGCAGAGGCTGCCATGAATCAAACAATGAAACCTCCCTGGTAAAAGGATCTGGACAGGCTTTAGTCTGACATGTATGTGGGCAAACACTCTTGCCTGTGGCAAGCTCTGTTGAATCCCACAAACATTAACAGAAACATGAGTGCAGGATCAAGTCAAAAGATTTCCATCTGTCTGGAAGGTCCTTGTGCATCATAACCAGTCTGGTCAAAGTGCTGGTCCATTCCCCTGAAACCTGCTCTGAAGGATCACGAGACCCTTGATTTGTCAATCTTTTGTTGACTGATCACCACCTTCAACACTGTGGCTCATCTCCCACCACTACTCTCAGACAGCAACTCCAGGGCCTTCACGTTCATGGTCAGCAAAGCATTAGGTGTTTATACCTCTATAAAGGCAACAGCCTTTACAAGAAACTAAGCTTTAGCTGATCTCCAGCTGGAGCCTTCTCTCTGCCTGATATTTATCTCCTAGATATATTAATAGGCAAACATATCCCCCTCTTGGTCTTTGCTATACTATGCTAAGCAAACAAGCCAACCTCTTCTAATCTCCTCTCATAAAGTAAGCTCTCTGTTTTCCTTATCACACTAGCAAGCTTGCTTTGCACTCGTTTATTTTCCTTCGCCATGGGTCATCAAAACTGTACACAGTATTCCAGATTAAATCAATTCAGGTCCTTATTAAGCAGCATTTATTCTCTCCACTGGAAGAAGCTTTCACTGATATATTCCAATTCTCTCCACTTCCAATCCCTCAGTCTCCTGCAGCTTCTCCATTCCCATTTCCTTCACTCCTATCCCCCCAAATGCAAAGGCTGCAGCCATCACTTCCACACTCGAGACACAGGTCTCCAGAGAGCAAAGTGAGGACCTCGGGGGAGGCAATACCCAGCTGGCATTCCCCATCCTGCAATAGCCAGAGACGTCGGACAAGACACAGCCGGTAGAGTCCTGTCCCAGCTGAAATTTTGCACAGTCCAGCCAAATTTGGACAAATCTTCCCCAACTAGGAGCCTTGACACAAAAATTGCAACCAGACAAATGTTTCTACATCCCCCCACTCCAAGCATAGAAATACTAAGACAAGTTAAAGGACTTCCCTACCTGTCCCACCAATAACATATCTAAAGTTTCTTATCCAGAAGATGACCATCTCATTCCCTTCACAAAAAATCTTCCCTTTTTTATTGGAATTCCTGATGTCCTTCAATTACAACAGGAACCAATGTTATTGACTTGTTTAAATTTTACCTAGGATGTTGAAGAAACACTCTTAAATGAATACGTAGCAACAAGCACTCTGCAAGGCTTTACTCCTGGCACTGGGCAGTCAGAGCATGTTGAATTCAAGTCCTATTTACACCTTGTTCTATTAACTGAAAGATTTCACTGAGTAGTGATGGATGTAGTTGCCTGGAAGCCTATTATAATATGCAATGCCTGCTATCCTGAAAATCAGACAGGAGTATAAATTAACTGTGTTTCACATTGTAATACATGCAGAATACCTAATTTGGAAACAATATATACTTGTTACATTTGTTTTAACCGGTAGCCTTCCCATAACACAAGATTCATGTCCACAGTTCAGCAGATGCTCTGAAATTTGATAGTCTTATCCCACCTTCATATTCAAAACATATTTGGGCCTTGGCAAAAAAAAAAAATAAAAGTCTAATTAAAATGCTCAGCGCCCTTCAAATCAGTCTTTAAAAAAAATCAGGTCCTAATGAGATGATACAATTAAAGATACTAAAATAAATGCATATATTGTCCAAATATCACCACATTCTACAATTGCAGCCTTCAGCTGCCAATGGGAGCTTTCACTATGCTTCAGTTGTCCCATTGAGAAACATACATTAATTGAACTAAACAAGACCTTGGGAAAAATACTTATTTACAAACTCCAGATATACTGACAAAACCACGGAACCATTCTATGCTTCTCGTATGATTTGGCAATAGGGAATGGCAACCTGTCATTAAAAAACCCTCAGAAGTTCAAATCTCCAGCACGTATTTACAAGCCTGCAATTCAGTTTAGGTTTTCTTGTTGGAACATACAAGGTCAGAGAGGAAATTTCGTTATGAATGAAGAAAAACAGGCATTTAAATCAAGCACGATTTCATTGAAGGAGATTTCTCTTTTCAGGCTCTGAATCCTGGTTTGGAAAGCACATTGTTCCCACTGCAGTGAAAATCCAGACTCAGACGTTGACTGAAACTCTCACAGCAGAGCAGTCAGCAGCACTGCGCTAGTTAAACACTGACATCTACAGTCGTATCTTGGGAAAAAGAGTCTCTCTGGAGTTGGATCCAACAAAACCTTCACCCTGTACTCACACTCACCAGGCACCTCCCGTTCATAACTACCTGGTGTGAAACTCACTGCACAGAGTAAGGGTCATGCCATGACATCAGACCTGCCAGAGCTACTGTCTGCTATTACCAGTGGAAGGACACACACACAAAGCTGCATGCAGGAAGCAGGAAAAGAACACAGAGCTCAAAGCCAGGCCCATGGCTTGGTTTTTCAGCACTGCTAGACACCCTCGTTTCAACTGAAGCTCACTCTGTGCTGGCACTCTAAGAGGACAAATCACCTTGAATTTCTATTGCTCCAAACGGGTAGTGGGGGGTTAATTATACCATTAATTAGAACAGTAATTGCAACTGAAAGGAAAAAAGTTAATTTGATAACTTATATAGTAGCTGAGCTGCATATTACCAACAAATAAAACTGGATGAGAGGTACAACTTCAACAAAATTTCATGCTAAAAACACTCACAAAATACACTCACAAAACTAGTGTCACTAGCAGGGAAAGGGAACAAAAAGATTGCCCCATGTATTAGAGTCTATATTTCCCATCTGAAGAGGACAAACTGTAATTCTTACATGGAAGCACAACATAAAAGAGAACTGAAGATAAGCATGAAGGCCAGGAGAGAAGAAAAATGCATGGAGGGATGAAGAGAATCAAGCAGGCTGTCATTACAAGTGGCCTCTTACCATGAAGAGCTTAAGTCCGTAATTTCTGCCAAATTGGAGGACACTCATCTATTCTCAGGTAATATTCACCTCATTAGGGAAGGTTCTATTAGAAATGCAGCTCTTGGACCCTCAGCCCTTTATTGTTTGTCTCTTGCCTGCTAGTCAGAGCAGGGTTTATTACCTGAGTTTCCTCTGTTGGTGGACTGGATTTTCCTGTCTAAAACAGTCAGGAAATCCTCTTTTACCAGCCCCTTTTCATGCATGTGATCCCAGGTTACTCTAATGATGTTACTGCACATTGCTCTTATGATCAATTATTAGTTGTGGGAAAACTATTGCTCTCTTGACAATTTGCACTACCCTTAGCAGAGCAAGTCACAGTCGAGTCAAACAGCATCAAGAATATCTGTGTGTTCCCGTTTAGAGACAGCTCTCCCTTTTCTCAAAAGTACTTAAACTTATGACCTCTGTCAGAGCTCACCATCATTTATCCTCCTTTTATCAGTTATCCTATTTCTATTCCCTGATGATATATCTGATATATATGGGTTCACAAACACTTTTGCTCTTACACCCAAGTGCCTTGCCAGTTGTCACTCAAGATGATCATACCCTGTCCACCCACTTATCCCAACACTGGTATGCAGGACTAAACCCTGTGCAGAGCACAGTGGGTGCTAACAGAATGGCAGTCACTGTGTCATCTGGGCTAGATGACATGGCAGCACTCCTTGGATGGTAACCAATGGATTAGCAGAGATGCCAGGAAGGCTCCAGGGTTATCAGCTGCAGATTCCTGGGTTGGCAAAGCAAGCAGAGTAAAAACGTTATCTGCAGAAGGTTGTAAAGCTACTGAAATACAAAACTCTGTATTCTCCTGTGCTGTCACAAGTACCTGAGTAATATTTCCAGGGCATTTACTACACAGCTCCTAGTGTTCAGGGGTGCAATCCTAAACCTTGCTTTGTAGCTGCTCCCATCTTCTGTCCTGTGGCTTGGGCACATTAGGTCCTCTGAGATCAGTAAGAGACAGATCAGACTGTTTGTGTCATATTTCAGAATTAATTTAAAACAGAAATGCAGAATAGAGATCAAATTTTAGTCTGCTTTCAGGTTTAAGCCTCACAAAATAATTTACTCATTTTTCTCATGTGTTATCCAGAATATCACAGATCGGAAAGATAGAAAGAGAACAAAGAGACAGCAAATTTAGAAGTGCATTGCTTAAGAATTTCTTTGGAACACATTATGGTTTCTCACCCCAACTGCCAGCCTTGATCTCCTTTCTCCCCAGCCTTCAATGCATGGATCCTTTCCCACTGAAAGAAACCCTTAATGGAGAAGTCATTTCTGCAAAGTCCTCAAGAAGCTGCAGATCCTCAGTGTCCCAATCCTTTCACCCTCAAACGGGAGGAGCTGAGTGTACCTTTGGATTACCTGTGCAAATGAAGGATGGTGAAAATAGGTGCCTGTAAAATTCAACCCTGGTGACACTGAAAAGGTTTTATGAAAGAATTCTCCTTTGCAAGAAAAGTAGATTACTGCTTTTAAACTACCAGTGATGGACTACTTTGGATAAAAAACAGCCACTTATTTTGTTTATTTAAAGTACTGGCATATTGGTTCTTTAAAGGTCTGTGCTGAGTGCAATTACTATGTAACTCACCAGAACACTAGTTGAAACACAAGTTTCTTTTCAGTATTACTGTCAAACCATATCTTGTCACAGAGAAAGATATTTTTCAGGGTTTCTCCTTGAAAACAGAAACTGACAGCGGAGGCCACTAGACAGGGACTGCAATCAAAAGATGAAAGGAGGAAAACTCTTAACTGCAAATCCCTGGACTACGTCTATCATCACTCAAAGAAACAAAACATGTATCTCTGTTTATACATCACTATAAGTTATTCAGGGATGTGGCAGGTTTTACACTTTTATAGTCATAATTATACAATGCTGTATTGCTCTTCAGCAAAAGCACACACAATACATTTCAAGAGAGCATTACAGAGCTCAAATCTGCTCACACCTAGTGACCTCAAGCTTGTTATTACATCCCTTCCCATTTTTCCAACATATCAAGTGACACTAAAAACTCATTTCCATTAATAGAAACAAGGAAGAGGAATAAGACACAGTACTTTACCTTGAAAAAGGATTTTGACACTATCCCCACACATGCCCCTGAAAGAGCAGTTTTCCAGCTTACTAATAAGACACATTTCAGCTTTTTCTGGTAGTTTATAGAAGAAAAAAGCCACCAAACTACTTGTAATTTACTAAATCTCAGGTTTACTTTGCTGTTCAATCGCCTACAATTGTTTTCAAAAATACAGGCCCTGATATATGCATCTTCTATGATTTGTCAGAAGATGATTGCTACAGCATCTGTATTAGTCTCTCCACATTGCTTCCTCCAGCATCCTCTTGGGGGGTTACATGGTCAGTCAGAGAACATAGAAAACTTATTATCACTGGGAATACTTTAGGGGAAACACATTAAATTTGATCCCAAAAACAAGGCCTAAGAAAGGTTACCAGGTAGGGCCTTGCTGAGGATATGCATCTGAGAAACACTCTCTGTCCACACCTAACTTCAACAGTGTGTAAATCCAGCACAAGTGTTACCTAGAAGGTAACATCACCCACAACAGTGCAGCCAAGCCTGTAACAATGTGCCAAAAACCATCCCAGCCACAATATTAGCACATCACTATGATCTGCCAGCAGATGGATAACACTTCTATTAAGACTCCACAGGATATTTCACACCCCACTGTTATTCTAATAGCATTTATTAAATACTAAGCTCAACATCCATGAGGAAAAAAACAAAACAGCTTTGCCTGCATGATGCAGGACAGGTTTTTTATCATTTTAAATAAAAATATATCTATTGTTGTTTTTCTGAAATTCTAGAATGCAAACACTGAGATTACTGGAACTCTAAAGATGCCCAAGTCTCCCTGGAAAGTTGCCCAGGACTGGCTGGTAGGGCTGCCCAGCACAGTCCCCCAGTCCTGACCAACAGACAACTGCTTGAACTCACCTCATCAAAAGCAGCAATCCCCAAAATTTCACTGACATTGGAGTGGTAACTTAGCCTAACATTAAAAAAAAAGACCAATTATTTTTAACAGTGCTGTAAAAAGCCTATTCTTTAATATATCCACATGGATCATTAATACCTTCTCTATCTCAATTAAACAGTTTCAGTAAACCAACAGCATAACAGAAACTCATCTGCTAGTTTTTATATGTATTTAAAAGGCAATATCAGGCACATTTGGCAATAATACTCCCTATTACTAGTATCACAATGACTGCTACGTATTGTCAAAAGACATTCTTGAGGCTGAATCAATTTTTAGCTTCCATTGACTACAGGCACAAGAGGTTAATCCCAGGACACAGTCAGCCTATGAGGCAGGATTGCAATATTTTCCTTGGATCAAGTCACCAACACTTCCCTCACCAACTCAAAGCCTATTTTGCCATTCCACAATGCATTTGCTCCACACCAGAGGTTTTTCTTCACTCCCCACCTGCTGAGAAAACTCACTGACAGTTTCCCAGGTTTGTCCTCACAGTAATACTTTATACAAATAAAACCTCTTCAGAATACCTCATAGTAAAGCAAAAGTAATAAAGTTTTACTGTATAGATCTATCCAATTAACCACCATAGTGCTAATATTTTACAGGGATTATTTCCCCAAGTATGGCTTTGAAATTTGTTATGAGCAAACAGATTTGTATCCCTAAATTTGCCAAATATTCCTGGAGTACGTAAAGTCTCAGACATTCATTTTAGCATTCATTTGAAAGATGAGGATTCCATTCCCTGTATTCAAGCATGTTCTTTACTTTACTAAGGATAGTCTGAGAAACCTCTTGACAACACACACAAAACACACCTTCCTTCAGCACAGAGAACTGACCACAACAAAATCCCAGACTGAATGACATCTGAATGCTACAGTTTATAAAGTCTGTCAGAAACATCAACACTCCTAACTCTTCCTCAAGCACTCACTAATATTTGTTATTTTTCAATATATTATCTGGTCCTACTGATAACATGGGATAAAATGTTTCTAAAATCATGGGAGTTAAGGTAGGCCTTAGTGGCAAGCTAGCTGAAGTAGGCCTCAGTGGCAAGGTAGCTAAAGTAGGCCTTAGTGGCAAGATAGCTAGAATAGGCCTTAATGAGAAGAGTGATTATTATCTTAGCAGGTCGATGTGTACCTGTGCACGTACACCTGGGTACCTATCTGTACGTACCCCCTAAATAACAGATAATTATACCACCATCATGGAAAAGGGGGTTCGAACTCATGCTCGGGTGAAATACAACAATGATGGAAGGAGGACTGAAACTCATGCTTGGGTGAAGCATAACAAGGATGAAAGAGAACTCGAATCATGCCTGGATGAAATCAATAGAACAATGGCAAAGTAATGATTAACATATGACTATACCATGGTTATGTAAGAGAAGAGTATAAAAATGTATCCATCTCAGAACCATGTCGGAGTCAGATTTGGGTCTGTACCCCGACTCCCAGAGCTCTTCAATAAAAGCACCCATATAATCATTCCGTGATTATATGTTTCTACGCTAACACTACTGATCATTACTGAAAACTCAAGAACTGCAAAACTATTAAATAATTCTAAGGTTATTCCAAATTTTATGATTCTACTTAAAATTTGAGCTATAAGGTCATATGTGTGTTATGAGCTGTAGCTGTATCACTCAAAGCCTACACGAAACTGTAACCAGTTTTTGACTATGTAATAATAGTCAATATAGCAATATAACAACACTTGGCAGTAAAGAGGCTGCACTGTAATTCAAACTGCCTATATTCCACAACACATATCAATTAATTTCTATGATAAAATCCATTGACTGTTCTTCCCTGTTTCACCATTTTGAGACCTTCAATAAATACTTTTTCCTTGCATAATATATTGAATACATTGCTACAATTAGGAAACAAAAATGATGACACAGAGAATGAAGAGATTAGAAATCCACTTGCAGGTATCATAAGATAACTAAGACTCATTCCCTGGCAGAAATAGAACTGTGTTTATAATCTGTTAAACGAATTAAATCAATTAGCTATCTAAAAAAAATGCAGATCTTCCACTGCTTTTAGAGTCATGGCAATGGACTTGACAAATGTCAACTTCAGTGTTCATTGGCTACCATGTCATAAGATTGGAATCACTCTTGAAAGACTTTGTCCTTTCCTAATCAATTCCTAACATGAGTATTTAACATGCAGAGTCACTCTCCATTTTCTTCATTACTCCTACAACACTGGTGCTAGAGTAGAGGATAGGAACCACCTCCAGAACCCACGATCATTTGTTCTTTGGTTTGGGATTTTTAAAATAATTCCAGCTTTTGGTTTAGAAGTCAACATTACCTCAACAATGCAAAGTTTGCTTCTCTCATTCTCATTTTACAATCAACAAGAACCTCAAGCTTTTCAAAACTGAATTTACTACATTACTCAGACTGTCCATCCATCACCTGTTTCCCATGGATAATGGCAAGCTCTCTGCCAAGCTGCTCTGGTGCACATGGGGATGGCTGGAGCACAGGGTGGGTGGCACAAGGGCATCCTGCTGAGAGGGACAGCCCAAGGAGGCAGCTTCCCATCTCATGTTCACTGAGCAATTCCCAGCTTTGAGATGGGAAACCCTTAGTACAAGAGAAACAACAGATTTGTAAGATGAAGTGTTTGGACATTAGCATTACAATTTTGTGGAGGATGACACAGACTGTGCTCACAAGAGAGCACGTAAAACAATTTATAATTTTATTACTTTTTTTTTTGCAAAGGAAATGTTTCCAAAGGAGAACCAATCTTGAATGCACAAAGGAAGATATACAGTATGCCATAATGCCAACATCTAAAGGATTGTCAGAGCACTCACAAAACTAGCATTGTCAATAGGTTGGAGAGAGAAAAGCAGAGAGTAAACTACTATCTGAAGACACCAAGTCTTATTCTTCCCTGTCCAAATACAAGCACCCATGCCAGCAGCTGCACTCTACTGCACTACTGGGTTTTCCAGGAAGTCCTAAGCATTGCAGCTTCTCCAGGAGGGCTGTTCTCTTCCAGTCAGCTGCTACTGCCTTTCTTCTCCTTTCCTTCCATTACCAGCACCAGCTCTGGGATTCTCAGGAGTACATCATTCACCATGGACTGTGATCCATACACTGAAGGAATGAGGGATGCAGAAAAATGCAAAAAAAAAAAAACCACCCTCAAAATAGATTTGAATGGTTAAGAAAAACTGTTATCATAAATAATGTAGGATCCAGGGCAGTCAGCTTAGGAACCACAACTCCCTGAGCAAGTCTCCAGATGTACAAGGAGGCCAGGCAATTATGTTCAATTCTTGACTGATTTAATTGGTGTGCATAGCAAACCCACAAGACAAACTACAGGCAAAGTTTTAATTGCCCTGATTACATAGCTCTACAAGAAGCTTTCAACAAACTAACATGCAGCAGTTTTCCCTTATTTATATCTGACACTGAAGAACATCATGGGCAATCCATTTTTAAAACCTTCCCTAAAGAAGCTATTACCAGAGGCAAAGAATAATAAAAACAGGAGATGGAAAAACAGTTGGTACCTTGAAGTATATCCTGTCTGCTTTAATGTCTCTATTTTGCTTTGTTTATGAAGGTGTAGGTTTTTTGAAAATGCCCAATGGTTTTAATGACAAAAATAGCAATTTATGATATCATTTCTTGATGACATAGCATAGCAGTGAAGATCATCTTTCTTTTTGGATATATAAAAAAGCTTTCTCTCACTAAACAGGCTCACAAAGCAGAGTTTGCAGCACACGCATGCACAAAATCACCCTCAACTTGAGCTCAATTTCTTCCACTACCACTGACATAAATGTCAACTTAATCAATAGGTTATACTTAACTGCCAAAGTCTTTTCTACACTTATATTTTATCTTGCCCTTCAGTTGTTAGAAAGGAAGAAGAAAGCTACCAAAACCAACATAAAACCAAACACTAGAAAAAAAACCCCAAACATAAAACCTTCTTCTTCAGCCTGCAAAGATGAAACTCTCTTCCAGCTTTCTTCATGCTGTTGTGCAAAGGAGAGGGCAACAACATTTTCACCTCAACCCCACATGCTTCCAGCAAAGGCAGAACACAACATCATGCCTTGCAATTCTTCTATACTGAGGAAACCTTTTCTCTACCATTGGCAAAGGCCTCTTTCATCTCTGGCTTAAGAGCTCTGTCTGCAAGCAGTAAGTTGTATGTGCATATGGACCAGCACAGATACATAGAAAACAACACTGAAATCTTGAAATTTTTCAAAACTATTATCCAGCTTCAATGATGCCTTTCCCATTGCCAGGTATCCTGCCCCACAAATGGGGATGTATCATGCTCAGAGTCAGTCTTCTCCTGCCACTTGGGGAACTTACCAGTGCAAGTACTGACCACTCCTCTTACCACTGGGCTGATCTCTACTTCTTTCAGAGGTTCATGATCATCATATTAAATTATGTATCTTAATTGCCAACAGCATCACCTGGCCTACGTAATCAGTCTTCATTAAACACCAGCACTTTCACCACTTTAACAGACTGACTGCAGAAATACAGCCTGGCACATGCTGATCATTTGGAAATAAATGAAAGGCTAAATGAGACCTGGGCCAATATGTAAATTCCGACCCTGAATCAGCAAAGCAGAGCTGGCATAACCTGGTCTCTAAACAGAGGAAATCACCAGCTGGAACATGGAAATCTAGGTGGAAATTCCTGCTCCATTCCAGCTTCTGTGTGATTTGGAAAAATATGTTTGGCCCATAGCTGATTTCCCCCATTGGTATCTAGGTACTTACTGGAGCTTTCAGGCAGGTCACTCACTCCCAAAGCCAGTGGCAAGGAAACACAAAACCTTCTTGGACATTTGTAAATCCACCTGGGTATTGATCTGCATACCTAAGTATCTGAATATAGCTAGTCCTTAGTTTGTCTTGACTGCCTCCCACTGAAATGAAAGAAAATCTGAAAACATGTATTGGGAGAGAGACAGACTGAACCAGAAGCTTTGTTGGCATAAGTCTGGCACACATTTATTTGGCATAAATTTGGTCCAGCAGATTTGTTGCCTCAAAGCTTAAAATAAACTAAAAACAAAGCTGCAGATTCAAAGCTTCATACTTCATCCTTGGAAGCCTGGGGTAGTCCTGGAGAATAGCTGTGAAAGCTACAAATGGCAATAATACATTTTTAATAAAATCCTGTTTTAAATCATTTGCTTTTGACATCTATTTTGCAAGTCTCAGAGGAAACCAAAAGCCATTTTGTGGCAGCTTCCTCATTTTTATATATTATGAAGAATCTCAAAGATCACTCCAGCTATAAATACATGTTATGAATGGAGTTTGGTACTGAGGACAACAGCTGTAAAATAATGCCTGGGGGAATGAAAAATGTACTAAGGCTTTGATATAACGCTGACAGGCAGAGGCCCAATGCATTATTTCAGCATCAAGACAACTTTTCTGTCCCAAGGACAATATTTTACACAGTGATTGCTTGAAAAAAACACCAATATTTCTCTTATTATACTTGTTGGTATTTTTTCCCCCACACCCACATATTGAAATTACTATAAATCCTATTTGCTATGGGAACATTATCCATTTCATTTATTTGGGTGATAGGCTATTTTTTCCACACTGCTTCCCAAGCTTTCCAGAAAACTCTCCATATTAGGTTGTTTTAGCCAGTTAAGGGACAGGGGGGAAGAAATCAGCCTTTCTTGGCACAGCTGCAATGATCCCAACCCCCAAAGGGATGAAGAGCAGTGCAGTACATAAAATCAATACACCCCCCAACAGCAGGCACAAATTCTGCATGTGATGTAGGTCCTATGCAGTAAATTGTCAGCTGCACACACACAGGTTGTTGTGCAGCATAGACAAGCAGGAATCCTTGTCTTTCAAGAGACACTGTGATAAAAAATACACACACACACTTTTAGCACACCACCTCAGCAGTGCTGCCATTCCCTACAAAGTCAAGGCCTTACACCACTAAAAGCAGTTTGCTCTGTGCCCCAGCAGGAAACCCTTGAGACACATGCACAGAGCTCCAGCCTGGCCACATTGAAGAGCTGTGACAGCAAGTGGTGTCAGAAAAATTTCCAAATGCAAGAGGCATTAAGGGAAGCTTGGTCAGCACAGCACAACTGCATGAAAGCAGAGAGCACACTGAAACACAGTGCCAACTGGACACTGGCAGCACCCTGCACACTTCAGCTGCACAGCAGGAGGTTGCTGGGTTCAACGCCATTCTCCTCCCACCCTTTCTCTGTCCAGGAGCTGTAGATAACCTTTGGACAGCTTTCACAGAATCATTAATGTTGGAAAAGACCTCTGCAATCAAGTCCAACCTGTGACCCATCACCACTCTGTCAACTAGACCAGAGTACTGAGTGCCCTCTAGGGGCATTTCCACACAAAGACTTTTCCTAGTTCTGCTCACTTTTCCAACTATAAACCCATTTTCTGTTTCCCTTGTGCTAGTGCTGAAGCATGCAGACATAAAGGATGTGTGGCAGGTCTAAGGGGCACTCTCAGAGCTAGAGGTTTCCCTGAAACATGGCTGTCAGGCTAGCTGGGAAGATACAAGGCTACATAGGGAGTAGCAGAGTCATGTGTTGCAGTACAGAGCTGACTGCAACTGATTTCTGTCCTGGCAGGGAGCAGGAGCACTAACAAGTTTATATTTGCAAGTTTTGTTATAATCCTGACTGTATTCCAAGTAGGGAGAGCAAATTTCCTTGACTAGGTTTTGCAGTTGCTGCATCTTGAGTTTTAGTCACTAGGTCATTATGATGTTAGTTTTCAGCCCAAGATATTCTTGTTATTCCTGGAGAAGTGCAGCTCCTTCAGGCAACTCTGAAGAGCCCCTGTGTGGCCCCATTTACCCATTTACCAAGGAAAAGTGCTTTAATACATGCATTACTGCAGCACCTAGAGCTTGAGTCAGCAAAGACCAGACTGGCATACAAAACATCCAGAGAAGAGAAATGGTCATCAAGAGCCTATAGAGGCAAACCCAGCAAAGAGGAGGTTGAGGGCACATTGTTACCACCAACAAGCCACCTGCACAGCAACTACAGACAGCAGCAACACAGCACTGTTCCTCCTGACACAGTACAGTGCTGCATTTCTATCACCTATGTGTCTTTTCCCTTTCCATCACCTGCACAGCCACACCTGTCTGTCTAAGCAGAAATGACAGCAACCCTGGTAACTGTCACCAAAACATTCCAGCTTCAGTCCAGGATGGAAATCCCACACTGTGGGCTGCTGGTTGCAATGGCACTATAGCAAATAAAACAAACTGCACCAAGGAAGATTGAGTGTTTTATTTAATCAAATTATAAAAAACAATAGCTGAAGGGAATGCAGGAGGTACAATATCTTCACTTTCATCAGACATCCACCACGGTGCCTCACAAAATCACTAAAATGCTTGAATCAAATTGGTTTGGACAGAAGCACTATCAGATGGTTTGAAAGCTAACTGGAAATCATAAGCAGTGAGCAACACTGGGCAGCAGTGCTCTGAACAAGAATGGCATTTATAACAGTGCTTCCACAAGGATTAACATTAGACCCCATTTTATATAACATTTCTACTGTAGCATCTGGAAAAACAAATAAGTAGCACATTAAATTTCTGAATAGTAACTGCACAGAACAAAGCGGAGCTGGATGAAACTGAAAGTATGACCACACAACCACTTGCAGTGAAACAAACGCATACTATTTTAACAAGGATGAAAACATTATGGCAAGAAAAATAGTGGGAAACCAGTAAAAGCAAGAGATGTTTTGCCATTTGGCCAGCAGAGTAGCAGAACCATGATTAAGACCATCTGTTTTCCAAACATGTTGCCATTCTCCTGAGCAGAGTAGATCAGATCAGAGGGGACATGACATCTATTTATGAAATGCACCATCATTAGGTAAGAGCTTGGCCATCTGAAGACTAGACACCTCTCAGTAAAGCTGAAAAGGTTTAAAGAAAGGTCTCTATTTTTATTACAAGCTGGGAGATTTTTCTTGTGATTTTCCCTGAGCAACAAGGAAGATGGAATGCAATAAAAGCTGACACTTGCAAATGTTAGCAAGAAACAGATGGTCCTGATCTCAGTCAGGGACATCAGGCTACAGATTTGAGTCTCCTGATCTGTAAATATTATCCCCTTTCTTTTGCATTATAATCTGGAAATCAGGTTCCCATAATATAATATAGTCTAGACATCATGCTCAGGCTGACTTCACTGCTCTCAAATTCACCTTCTGTAAAGACTGCAGCTGAAATACACACATTTTCTTTTCATTTGTCCGCTGTCAACATACCTCAGGTCTTATACACATCAGAGGAATCTTCATTAACAGCCTATGACCTGTTTTGCACAGCCAGTCTCACAGCTGATTAAGTTGCTGGATAAAGCACACCAGGTTTCAGGTCCTAATTTCTCATATCAACTTTCAGAATACACTCCACATGATAAAACAGCAAGTCTTACTGTAAGTAGCATCTACAAAGTATCAGGCATACAAATTAGAGATTCACATCTCCTGCTGTAACATACGGGTCCAAGTGCATCAACATGCTCTGCAACCTCTCCTTGACAGGATTTGGCTTCCTCTGACCTGGAATAGTGATACTCTGCGATCCAGCTGCTGGGAAGAGGCACATGGGGGAAAGATACAGGAAGGGACTTGGCTAGGGTGTCTCATCCTTGGTTTGGGAGGTCATTGCTCTGCCTGGCTCATCACAACCCTTGGCTCTCCAACTCACCTGCCCTTGCAGCTTCCTGACATTAACTTGTTTACCTACCACTGGGGGAGAGCACCTGGTATTCAAAGTGATTAACCTCCACTCACTTGTAACTTAAGTACATTACTGCTAAAGCAAACTCTTCCCCAACCTGCTCTATAACTAATACTGATTCTCAAGCCATTATCAGCAGTAGAACTCAGGCAGAAGACAGTCATGCTACACACAACAGGGTGAAACCTGTAAGTATCAACTACTACCCTAATCCTATGAACACAGCAGAACTGCCATAAGTGAAAAGCCCCAATCTTGTGATCAACAGCACCACATCCAACTTGTGGCACCAGCAACATCCCTGAGACAGGTATTAGTCAATGCTATTTAAAGTCTATTTTTCAATGACCTAGACAACATTCTCCACAAGTTTGTAAACAAGACCAAATCAAAACCAGTACTTTAAATTCTCATCAGATATTTGTATGATTCTTATTTTATTTGGTTTCACCACACAGGTGATCAAACACCAGAAGAGGGGCCAAGCAGGTGCTTTATCCTTGGAGATATCTAAAACTTAGCTGGATGGAGCCAGTAATTCTGTATAAAGCTCCATGCAATATTACTACAATGAGTTATGGAAACCTGGACATCCAGAATAACATCCTACCTTCAGGTTTCTTTCTTCTTATAGTATCTAGCTTCTGACATAAATTAAATTAGATTTTACTCAACACTAAGCTGCAATGAACAGACTGTCTAATGGGTACAGACACCCTCAAGCCATGTTGCCTCTCCTTGATGGCAATTGTTACAGTGACACATTTTAAGTTCAGTAGCCACTGTTAGGGTAAATTATGCAAACTATACAGGTTCTCCTCAGAATGAGGTACAAACCTTAGGTCAGCTATTTTATAGATTAAAAAGAAAAATAATGCACAATAAAACTCCTGATGGCCAGTGTGAGTAATTACTTATCTAACCAAAAGCACATTTCCCCCCTCCCCTCCGAGTCCTCAGCACGCCAGAGATTGTCTGCCCATGGGTTTTGTGCAGAGCAATTCTCAGTCTGCCATTCTTTGCCTACACTAGCTCATGCTGCTGTGATAAATTGTTGCCTGTAGATGCACTGAATCTGCAAGAATGAAAAAGAGGAACCTTTGCTGATGGTAATAATGCTATAAAAGAGTGTACAAAACACAAAACCACTCATTTCAGCCATAGTGCAATGAGTAATGAAGGTATAAATTATAATTGATTAAATTATTGATGTCTATCATTTAGGAATCTTCTTGCTCAGCAGTAGATGTTTTCCTCCCGTAGCTGTTTGTGATGTGTGGGTGGAGCAGAGGTAGACGGTGATAGATTTGCAGCTGTATTTGGATAGCACAGTTTTGCAACCATTCAGTATTCTACTGAGATCTGCAAGTTGTTGACCTTGCCAGTAAGTAGCAGTTAAAAGTTCTGTAAGATCTGACCATTCTAAAGCTTTGCTTTAAGCCTTCAGCTTATAAACATGACACCAGTTTTCAAAATAAATATGGGAGGAACTCCTTGCTTATAAAGCACATAGCAGCATTATACATACTGCAGCCTGAGACCTGCAGAGCATTTTTCTGGTTAGCTGGCATTTTTCTTTATAAGTAACTGTGGTACTAATGATTCTATTAAGCAAATAATGTTGAAAAACATTGAGGAAATGTATTCTATGTAATGGACTGTTTCTCCTTAAGGATGAGATTCCATGAAAATTGAGATCATAAACTTTCCTTTTTGGTAGAAAAATACTATGCTTTTCAGGATATTAAGGCTTAAGTAGTTATCAGAAAATAGGGTTAAACCAATTACAATTCTGGGTTCTTTCAGCACAGCACTGAAGTGCACAAATTTGAAAGAAATGAAAGCTGCAGCCACAAAAATGTCTCAGTAGAGTTTTGCAGCTCCCTGTGTTTAGGGTTGTTTTGCCTCTTGAAGGAGTGTGTGGCACCTGAACTACACTCCCAGGGTCCCTGTGCACCACCATAGTGCCCTGCAGAAAGGGAACCACAACAGCCCATTCACTGATCACAGAGCCCCTTGTGAGGCTTCAGCTGAAGCATAATCCAACTGTAACCCACACTAGGACCAGTGTTACCACTCAGTACTGAGTCCCGAAGCAAAACAACATCACCACTCCCTCCCATGTTCCTCCCACCATGGTTTATTCTGTGATGTTCAGGGCTCTCTAATCAATGGGAATTAATGGAATTCCCAAGAACACAACAGGTGTCTCCTAAGGTTGGCAGTGAGAAGTGCTGGGAGCACAGAAAGCTCCTTTCTCTCTCAGCTGCAGAAATGCACCTCCCCACACACATTGAAAAGTCCCACTACATTTTGCAACAAAAAGAAGTGGTTTTGAAGCACTACTCCTGCTTTTTTTTATCCTTCTCCGTGCTAACCGACACCTTTCCCCCAGCTGTTGTTACTACCTGCAATGTTTTCTACTGGCACACAGAAGAGCTGTTGACCGGGCCAGCAAATAGTAATTACAGATTCACTGGGACCAAGATGTCTTTAAGCTCACCTAACTCTGGGACCAAGTGCACAGAAAGTCACAGGTTCAGATCCCTCTTTGCCAAAAGAAACAAGCACACTGCTTCAAGAAGGATGCTCTAGCAACAGGGTACTGGGGGCACAGGAGAGAAAGCATTTCTTGTACTCATACAAACTCAGCCAAATCTACTCCACGTTGAGTAGTTACACAATCACTGACCAGAGAGCAGCACAGTACTTAAGATACACTAGCAGAGGAAAACAACTTGAATTGCAGTCCTTCCTTCCTCCCTCCCCAAGTTTACTGCTCTTTTATATATCACTCAGGATTCCCAATTTCCCCCTCTCATAATATCCCCAAATCCCAATATGAAAACATCATACTCACTCTCTCTTCTCTCAGCAGCCCCCTTCAGAGCAGCCAGAACATTCACCCAGAAGAGGGTCAAGTCTTCCTAAATAAAGGGAGAAAACATTAGTCCTCCCATAATACCACTTTCCCCTTTTACAAGGCAGCAGAGAGTCTATTCTCCTACTCAGGTCCTAACAAATACCTGTTGGATCAGTGGCCCCAGTGAAGACAAGACCAGAGAGACCTTCTTTCAGGAAGCACACAGGGACTGCAACTCCATTTAAAGACTGATTAGCCCACCCAGCACAGGTAGAATTAGCCTCTCTCTGACCCAAGCAGTAGAATTTAAAGCACCTGTGGCACTTCAGTAACAAAAACCAATTACATGTGAAGACATGGTCTCCCTCAGGGTTAATAGAGTTATAAGGATTTTAGCTTTGGACTTCCAGGTTCCAAAAGTAGTACTTTGTCCCACAACTGCCTTGTTGAAGATCTAAGCCCAAAGAAATTCAGAAAGAAGAGAATAAGCCTTTGCTAGACACCACTGCCTCCCTTCAATTTTAAGTATTATTCACTTGAGGCTTGGTGTAAGTGCTGTAAAGCCCAGACCCTCAAGGAATAACGACCATCAGCCCTGTCCTGTATGCAATGACCTTGACAACCTTACACCACCAATCTTCCATCAGAGATGATGGATCAATGAAGACTGATTTGAACCAGCTTCACTCTGTCAGAGTCTTTGCTCTGATCTTCACGCTGCCATAACCTTCCATTTGAACTGATTGTGCCAGGGGTGAGGCTGTTAAGACAGCAAAGTACTCTGACTCCCTTCTGCCACCAACAGAAAATAAATCAAATTTTCACTAATACTACTAAGGTATTTTTTTACAATAATGAGTAGTTTCTGTCCAATGCTTGTGTGTACTTGTAGTTGAGGCTTCAAAAACTGACCTAAAATTTTAGGGTCAGCAGACCAGGCAATAGTAGGAGAGGCATATGCCACTAACAAGTTCACACCCGCAGAAGATTATTAAGTTTCCCAGCTCTTTCTGTGTAACTTAGAGCTTGCTGCCTTTAAAGGAAAAACTGTAGCAGCGCCCCAGTCTCTATCACGTACCATAACAGTTGCCATAGAAATTCATCTTACTGCTTATCCACCACAAAAAGCACATCTTGTGGAGGCTTGTACATCCACAAAACCTAAATCTAACACTGGTGTTGGACTCTACTTTCCAGTTCCCAGCACACACACACAAGCACAGACTTGCATGCTAGTACCAGTTTTAGATGAACAGTAATTGAGACACTGCTCCAGGCACAGTTTCATGCAAAAGCTACTGGACTTAGTGAGGTGGAAGGGCAGTGGAGTAATGTGCAGCCACCTGGAAAACCAAGATCCAGGATGTATGAAGCTGGCATGTCAGCCACTGGGCCACAGGCTCTGATCACTACATACACTCCCACCCCAAGGGAAGGAACTGCAGAGCACTCCCCCAGCAATCCCATCAGCTCCATTTCATGGTCTCAGACAGCTACTTTATTAACTCTGACAAAGTTGCTCACTTTCGCCTTTTCTGGGTAAATAGAAATCCTTCCCAAAGCATCAGGAATGATCTGTTTCACATTTTGGTTGCAGGAACCCTGCTGTCATACAGGGAAAAAACAGCACCAGACAAAAAAGACAATGTATTGACTGTGTCTCCTTGTCCTGCAGCAGGACATCCAGCATTAGACACACTCCTGTTGCTGCTTGCTGGCATGCTGGTTCTTTTAATTATGCTTTCATTTCTCACACCAGGCTTAGCATACAGCAGACCATTTTGCATTACAATCCAGCTTCTCATTCAACTGATTGCTGCTGTCCACTCAAAAATATCTGGTCACAAGTACCTCCCTGTTACCAGGTACAGCCACATTGCCAGGGCAGAGAGGGTTAATAGTAATTTCACTGACACAAGTGTTTAGAGAATTAGATCCTGGAAGGATAATGGGAACCAGCAGTACTTTCTAACCTCTAAATTAAACTGTTTATTGCCTCCTTGCACAGGCTGTAATTTACACCATTCTCTGCAGAGTATCATATGAAGGCATATCAGCTCAGAATCTGGCTGGGATTCAGAATTGGTAAAGCAGCTGTAGCACCACTGATTCCAAGAGAGTGGCTCTGTTTCACACAATGAATGATCTCAGCAGCTTTCCTGAACCGAACATGGACCTAGCCAACAGATCCCAGTACATATTCCCATCCTCACATGTCAACAAAGCTGCCTGACCAGATTCACTCACTTTATTTCAGTTCAAATATTGGAGTGCATGAGGACATCAAAAAAGGGCTTAGGCCCTCCATAGCCAATTCTTTTCAACTTTCCTGGTTCCTCAGAGAACCTTAAAATTCTGAAGACCATACAGAAAAATATTATTAAACATTACAGAAGCAAAACTACAATAGCTACTAAAACAACCTTAGTAAGAAATAATCAGCAGTATACAATGAGAGATAATATAGTAAGGCTTCTCCTTTCAAATGCTACAGCAGAGCAATCCTAGCAATGCCAGAGATATGAAGGGATATTGGAAGGCTCATCAGAAAAAAATATCATTAGATTACGGCCTCTACCAGGTGACTGAATGATGGGGCACCACTGATCAGCTCCAGGAGATAGCTCTTTCCTTTGTGATTCAGTCAGGGATCAGTGGAAAGACATGGGAATTCACATACAACCCAGTATCCATTCCCTCTGACACAGAAGATGTGATGTGAACATTCTCTTCTAGCATATTAATGGACCCATCCTGCTCCTTTCTACTCTCCTTTGTTTAGAGGAGAAACAGTTCATTGGCATCATCCAAGTCTTCATGACAACCTTTTGAACAAACTCATCATGGGATAAGCACCTTCAGTCCAATTCTCCCTAATATTTACGTCAGGCTGACTGCAGGAATAAGGCATTGATACATATGGGTCATGTTTTTGATATTAACTCCCCAACCATAAAGAGCAGAGACATTTTCATTTAAACAAGAGCTTAGCTTGTAGGACACAAGATAGTAGCTTCCAGAAATTAAAAAAAAATAATAACACAACACTTTGCCAAGCCTGTACTGTGCTCCAGATTGGTCCTTGGGTATAGTGCTGAAAGCCAACACCTGAGCAAATGCTGGAATCCCAGCAGCCATATGAATCTAGACAACTCACTTAATCATGCTGTGCCTCCATCTTCTCATAGGAATAGTGCACAGCTGTTTCACTGGGGTAGTGCAAACCTGATTTCATTAGTATTCACGAACAGCTTTCTGTGCAGCAGAGGAAAGTATTAGGGAAATGCTAAGAATCTCTGCTACTGGGCTTCTCTTCTAAACTAGTTCTTTTTGTAAGTTATGTCCTACTAAGAATGTAAAAATTTCTTAGAACCTTCTTAATCAAGAAAGCAAACATACTTTTTGCCAAGTGCAGGCTTGTAATTATGTGGAAACAAGGCACATAGAGGCATTAGCACTGACACGATCAAGAGATAACAGTACCATTAATATATCCCCTTGGAAATGACAGTTTTCAGCCAAACAGTTAGAAAACCACAAATGGGGCTCATTAAACATTTTCTTTTTCAAGATGAATTAAATGAAGAGGAGAATGCTGCAGTAACTGAAGGGAGAAAAAGAGCAGTGGTACTTAAATGCACTAAATACAGTCTAAGCTATCCATCCAAATGGACCCAAGGACTTCAGGTACCCAGAGCAGACACTTAGTGGATTGTTGGATAGCTGTATATAACCAGCTGACCTTGTACAAGCTCTTTCACCTGCTTCAGACAGAAAAATTCTCAGTCAGTAAAGACACAAAAGCACATGCTGCTCAGTAGTTGATGCTAGCACCGAGGGGTGGTATGTGATCAGGAAGGCAAGCAGCAGAACTGGAATTAGGAACAGAGCAGTCCATAAAACACTTGTCATTACAACACAGGTTACCTGAAGGAAAGCACTTGGGAAACACCTGGATCTGTGTTGGAATCCATTGCAAAGTCAGGGTAAACTATATTCCACTGTCAATCTGTAGCATAGATGTTCCTACTCTTACCACAGCATCAGCATATAAACAACTTCACAACATGCTGACATATCCTGAATTAGTTTCTTTTTCTTCTTGTTGTGTTTTATTTTCACTTTTTTAAATTAGAACAGGTTTATCTTTCCAATGATCATTTTTCAGCATCAAAGTCAGCCTTCTAACTCCCATCATTTTCCACTATGTTGACATTGGGAAATACAGGAACAATCCCATGGTGGTTCTTTACTTCTCAACCCCAAGATAAACAGCCTGATACATACTGACTCAGGTATAAATGATTTTGCCATACATACTGTCACATCAAATGCCTTGAAGTCATTTCAGCTGCTACAGATGGTCAAGAGATTATATCTATATTAGTACTACTGGAGATAATCAACATTTGCACAAGAATTAAAGGCCTAGTTCCAGTCTCAAAAACCATATTGTCACAGAACAGGTTGGGTTAGGAGGGTCCTTCTGATGTCCTGCTCAGAGCAGGGTCAGTTATAGCAGGCTGCTTATGGACCTCTCCATCTGAGATTTGAACAGTGCCAAAGAGAGAGATCACATAACCTCTTTAGCCAACATCGCAGTAAAAAGTATTTTTGTTATAATCAGCCAGATCTTTTTCTGTGTGACATGTAAGACAGAGCACTTTCATTTTAGCAATGGTTAAGATTGGATTAGGTTAAACAAATGCAAAGCACTTGGATCTTCTTCTGAAACAAATTAAGGATCCAATATACTTTATTAGATCTGGGAAATACAGGATATTTCTCTACACTAAAAGCTATATTGCTTCTGTTGGGTGATATTGGTACAGCTCAGGTGCTCAGAATTTGTATCAGCACTTTCCAATATCTTTAAAGTTCCAACATGTTGTAAAGTAAAGCTTTAATTATCTTCTTATCATTTTAACACTGCTGATCTGCTACATGTGTCACTGTATTAAGTCACAGAACAGAGATGTAACATGGGCAAATAACACTGATGGGAAGTTCTGGCGGAAAAAAATCACCTTAGTTACATTAATACGCTTTCCCTATAAGGCAAACTCAGCTCAATCTGCTGGAGTCTTAATTTCTAATTTGTTTGGAATCTGGTTTGATTTTCTGTCTCCTGTTAAATATAATTCTCTTCTGGGCTCTGTTTTATGCATTGATTTTTGCAATTGCATCCATATTACATTGGGACCCAAATCCACAGTTCTCTAATTCAGGTTACACAGACAAATCTAGACAAATACTCCCCTTTTTTTTTTTTTTAAATTAGAGAAATGCTTTGCCTCTTTGAACATGGATGGGACTCAGACTAGTTACAGCACCATTTGTTCCCACAGTCAAGGGTATACATCAGGAAGCAATGGACTGTTGACTTCTTAAGAGTATACTCAAAAAAAACTTCTCTCTGGACTATACTTTGTACTGGAGATACATAGAGTTTAATGAAGTGCAACTATTATTTTAAATAGCTGTGCTCCAAAGTAGCCATCAGTGCTGCACTGAGAGAGAATATAGAGAACTCCCTAAAAATCTCTTCTGCACAGGTCTCATCACAAATGCACCACATGATGACTTTTTCCTCTTAAATAATCACAAATGGCTCTGACATTTTTATTTCCAGCAGGGTAATTTTTACTGATTTTTATGGTTACTAGATAAGTTTTAACATGTATTCATATCAAAAAATACACACAGAGAACAGAAAGATCATTACCACCACATAGACCTGGATTCTATTCCTGGTAAGTCATATAAGGCTTTCTGGAAAATGCAGGTACAGACAGAGGCAAAGTCTCTTACTCCTGCTCTCAGCTCAGTCACCAGTATCAGCACAACACTATACCCAACCTAGCCCAGTTGTGTCCTCTCTTACAAGCTCCTCCAGCTACCCCTGCCTTCAACTGTGATGTAAGAAGGCAACAGCTCTAAGGATTACAACTCAAAATTAACTGTGCTTGAGTTTATCCCATTTGCAAGAGGCAAATATTAGTAACTACTTTTGGGTGTTTTTTCCAGCTGAAGTCACTCAGAGCTTGTGGAAGTACTTGGTGAGTATGAAATAGAGGATGATACATAAATGTTGAGAACCAGTAAAGTGGTTTTCATTTTTAGGGGGTTTGTCCTTTTTACATAAAAGGAAATAAGAATTCTGGCTAGCAGGTGATGATTTCTGCTGCTAGGAGATGCTGCTTCAAAGGCAATGGCATCTTTGTACCTGGACAACTTCCTTTACCCCCTTTATTCACAGGGTGTGATACAATAGTTTTGGTGCTTTCTTTCATTCGGTTCAAATAAATATTTTCAATGAAATTTATTTTATATAGACAACCAGAATCTTTTCAAGGACAAGAATGTCCCTCCTGTTTCTCTTCTTCCCCTCCAGTTTCTTCCTACAATGAATATGCAACAAGATCACACCCATGGTACTATTCCACTAATATTAAGAGATTTGGTTTCCTTTCTCTCAAACAGCAGCTGATTAGAACTAGATGAATGCCAGACTGCTTGCTTTCAAAATAGTCAAGAAAGCCTGACAGTTTTCTGGGGGCTTGGTTTTGGTGTGGGTTTTGAAGGGAATAAGGAAGAGCTCCCTTGCCACCCATTGTGCTTCAAGCAGAGCACACTTGGTATGCTTTTCTGATATACTGCTCATTGTCTAAGTTTACTCATCACATTGACCAAGGAGTCTGGAGCAGTTTAAGTACCCTCATTTTGTTCTCATTTTCATTTCAGAGATTGCCTTCCCCATCATCTCAGACGGAAGAAAGCAGAGCAGTCACTGTGATGTGCTACTCTGCCACTGCACTGACTGCTTTGCACATTTTTTAAGAAGATGGAGTTTTCTATTGCTCCACCAGAGTGATCATTTTTGTGCCTCATTATTTCAAACCCTTTCCACTTCATTATAAAAACACCATTTGCTAGAGCTAAGGTAAGTAGCACAATAGCGTTTCAAGGCAGCATGAATTAATCAATACAGCCTCTACAGCTGAGAAGTACAATGTCACTCCCTCTGGAAAGGTGTAGGTTTCATTTCAAGCTGCTCTCCATCCTTCTAATTAAGCACTTTATAACTCATCTTCTGCAAAAAGCCTCAGTTCCCAGGTATAAAAACAAACATATCTATTGAGAAACAGATGTGAATATAACTGAACTCGAAACAAAATAACCTGCCTATAGGAGAGGGGAAAAAAAAAGATAGATTAAAAAAAATGAGTCAAACATGTTACTCCTTACTCCATCTAGAATACTTAGGCTTGACCCATACACACCTGCTATTTTTTGTACAGTGTTCTCAAGCCTCCAGGTCACCTGTTTGATCTGGCAAGAAGAAAGGAAGCAAGGGCCAAGAGAGGTTTCCTACCCATCATTTTCACTGCCTAACACCCCTTCCCATTGCCAAAGAACACACTCAGCTTGTAGCCTGGCACTCACTAGAACTCAAAATACAGATTTTTATTTCTAAGACCTCTACTGAATCAGGAGGCTGTTAGGGCTTAAGGTTCATGATGCTGTTTCAACTTCACTGAGTGACCTATGTGGGCTCTACATCAAATATTCAGTCCATTAGCTGTTCTTAGAAAAATTTTACTTTTATTCTTAAAATAGACTACTGTGCTCCACTGTGTCTTATGAGTGAAGATAATTTCCATCACCCACCCAGAGCAAAGCAGACCAATGGGAGCCAGCAGAGTCCTGGGTTAATTGCAGTAGGAGCTGCTTACCAACCTCCTGTACAGCCTTACCAACACAGTCACCCTTTGTCACTCACAGCCCCTCTAGCCATGCCACTTACAGCTGAGCCTCTAGAGTTAAGAGAAATGTCTTACATCAAGAAAGTCATCCCAAGTCCTTTCTACTTTCAAGATATTATTTTAAGATGTTGAAGAGGCCAAGCTCATAGACTGTAGTCAAATACTATCTCTTTCTAATGATTACAAAATGGAAGGAGTAGCATGAGTCCTTCAGAGCAGGAGGAGCTCCCCCCTTCCTGCAGTACAGCAGTATAGTCATCTTCTCCTTCAGAAGGGACAGAGGTGCTAACCAGGAGAAAGCACTCACCTATTTGTGCCTCATGGATGGATCTGGCATGCACTTCTGCCTTCACTGATTGTACAGGAAAAAGCAGACAAATGGGAAAGCATCATTTCTCCTGTTACTCCCAAACCTTTTATCTATTCTGCAGTCAAGCAAAGAAAGCCAAGACTTTAAAGCAGTAGCCAGTGCTTTTGTTAACAAAATATCTCCTCCTAGTTGCTTTTGTTCACCTGTGCTGTGTACAGATCTGGCTTGGGGTCTTTTAGAAAGCACTGCAGAACTGACAGAGGTGGAATAAATGCTTTGAATAAGAAAATGTTGTGCAATTTTTTAATTTACTTTGTGGGAATCCTTCTCACAGACCAAGACTAATGCTGTGCCAAGAACCTTATGCATACAACACTGCAGTTCATTCTGTATCATGCTAGCAGCATGATTAAATTACTGTTTTCCACTGTCATTTAATGCATGGGATTTTATCACCAGTATTTCAACAGCAGGTATCAAGCAGTCAGAATGAAATGGCTTACAACATCTCTTACTGTCAAGAATTTAGATGTGTGCTTGAAAGGCAACTGGAGTTAAAATATGACAGGCAGTAGACTAACCATAACTTAACAAAGGATGAAGCTTTCAGACAGTTCTTCCTCTCCCAAAACACAGTCAGCTCCTCTGGGGTCTGCTCTGCCTACATGTTACAAAGGCTTGTAACAAGATTCTAATCCTGCCCTTGGGTCTGGCTTAGAACAGATGCTCAGTGCAGGCCTGGGACAGGGCAGCACTCTTTTGACTGAAGTGACACTGGTTGGCTGTTATTTACTTTCCCCCTTCAGAAAGATATTTGCTTAAAAACAAATGTAATCAAGGCAACAGTGCACTGACCACCTGGCAGGTGGAAAGCAATTCAGCTTTAGCAACCACATCCCAGCACGTTAGCTTTCCCACCTCAATTTAAGGAAAAGTTTCATTTTCTTCAGTGTCTAAGTCTATCTAATAGAAGATCCAGTACAAACTCATCCACTTAAGGAGGAAGGGGGGACATTTGGAGTGATGTCATCTGTCTTTCCAAGTAACCATTGTGTGTATTACGGCCCTGCTCTCCTGCAGATGGCTGAATACCTCCTGCCCATGGGAAGCAGTGAATTCCTTTTGTGCACAGCTTTTGCTTTCCCTATTAAACTGTCTTTATCTCAACCCATGAGTTTTCTAGCTTTTACCCTTCTGATTCTCTCCCCAGTCCCACAATGGGGGAGTGATCGAGCGGCTGTGTGGAACTTGGTTGCTGGCTGGAGTTAAACCATGACTGAAGGATCAGTTTCATCAGATGAGAAACAGCCCTCAGCTCTCAGTTTCCTCCAACAGCTGCCTCTTAAACAGCTGCAGTAAGATACAGACTTTTTCTACCATGTCTTACCTTCCTACTACAGACACCACTATATTCATGCTGCTCCAGCACCTTTTTCTGAACAGATCTGCAAAACATTTTTACTCCCTCACCCTTAAAAGTGGAGATTGGCTAATTGTGGAAATCACTTCTTTGGCATTGCCTAGTGTTGCATTACTGCATCTGCTTATCTCAAGTATTTGTGTTTTTTCCTGTTCCTCTTAACACCACTGATAGTACTGCAACTGGGCCATAATTCTTCCTACCTGACTCTGAGCACACATCAACCCACGTGAGCACAACATGCCAGAGCAATGTAAATGGAGGGAACAGAGCTCAACATGCAAAGGACATTTGCAAGAGGCTGCTCCATGCAGCATGGACACAAGCGCCCTGTCTTTGGTTAGCCAGGTCATTTCCTCAGTTTCAGCCTGAGAAGGGTCAGAGAGCACAGCAACATCTCCTCCCACCATGCCAGGCTGACCAAGCCCTGAACCTCCTAAGCAAACATGCTTTGCTTTGCCAGTGCAGAAGAGCAGTTTCTTCAGCCGCAGAGAACGTGCTGGGTTTACTGCAGAGCTGAAGTAGTGCAGACAGGCACAAATTCTGTGGCTGCCTGCCAGCACATAGAATGGTGACTGCAAATGCACAGCACTGTCCTCCCACAGCTGAGATGGCAGAGTGGCACAGTGAAGGCAGAGAGCAGGGGCAGTCTGGTACCAGCACAGCCCACTTGGTCTGAGAGCAGCTCACAGATAGTCTCAGCCACAACAGGCCTTCAACCTTCAGTCTGAGCAACCCGGCCCTAAAAATAGGAGGCATCTATGTAGCACATTAATACTCAAGGACACGCAGGCACAGACCAGGCAAGATATCTGTCCTGCTAGCAATGTGCTTCCTGATGCTAGACAACATCAGAGCTACTAAACCGAAATCCAATTTTAATCCCTTTGTAGAGTGAGTTCATGTAAGTTCAAAAGGGAGCTCTCTATCATCGTTACAGACCTCATCTCCAGAGACAAGGTGAGGCAAGTAAATCAACAGAAGTATCGTTACTAAACCATAGGAGAAATTGGTGTATTGGGGCTGAGTTGGTTTTCCAGCTACAGCTTTGATTCACCTGTTTTTCTCAAGCCTGTCTCATCTGTCAAGCTTTCCAAACCAGTACCATTTCAATGCCTAGCTGAGCTATAAACCTTCCACTGTTCCTCATTCAGTTTCACGTGGCACTTGAGCCTCTATGCTAAAATCTGTGGTGCCACATGGAGGGAATAGATACATTCAAGTTTAATGCTCACTATAGCTAAAAGTCATTTATGTTAATAGACACTTTTGTTCCTTGGAATTAATCTTCCTCTGGGATGTTTTTTTTGGTGGCATAAATCAGGACAAATTATTTCCCTTACAATTTAGAATACTCATCTTTCTCAGATACTAAGAGCAAAGAAAGACAATCAGAAGCAATTGAATTACCATATCCTAATGAACTATCATTTGTCAGCTGAGCCAGGGTGACTATTTCCTTGCATGTAGCAGGAGAACATCAGAAAGACTTGAGGGTGATTAAAGCCAGTATGTTAATTAATACAGTTAATTCTGTATTTGCAGGAGGCTGAGAGAGCACTGTCAACCACTTGCCTTCAAATCTCATCAACTGAAATCTCTTGCCCTTACTCCACATTTTCATTTCAGCCTTTTCCAACTCTCCCAGTGCTGACTACTCCAG
>NW_008663382.1:40026-51587 GCF_000695815.1 Acanthisitta chloris
GTGCTGGACAGAGATATGTTCCTAAGAAAGAAAGACTTCTGGACCACCAGCACAGGGAAGTGAAGAGGCTTGCCTGGTGTCCTAGGAAGCCAGAGGACAGCTCTATTCTCAGCAAGAGACATTTTGATATTTCTTATGCCTCCTTTTCCTCACATCTGTGTTGAGAATAACTTTGCAAAACATTCTGAGGTTCTTGGTGAGAGAATAAGATATACAACACTCCAGAGAAGGAGGTGCCTAAATGTGGCATAGATATATTTGAAACCTTGACTACTAAATGGAAAAAAAATCATCCTTTCCTATCCAATAGAGGGCTAAGGCCTCAAAATAAAGAGTTTAAGCAATTCTGGGTGCAGTATTAGTTCAGATACATGAGTTGAATCCATACGGCATATTAACAATTCCCAGCAAGGAAACAATTTCAGAAGCTATTCATTTAAGCAATAGTTTCATTCTATCTAAATACTGGAAGCAATAAAGTCTCCTACGCACCCTGCAAAATAAATGAGGAAATGGCATAGTATGAAAATCAGAGAAGAGGAGACAGATGTCAGAGTTCCAAGGAATAGAAAGTAACATTTTTATTTTTTCTATTCCAGCTTTGTGTGCAGGAAGGGGCACACACAGAGCCTGCTTTGGTTTTCAACACAGTATCCAAAGACAGGGGCTTGTGTTCCCCAGGAGAACACAAAGTGAAAGATGAGGGTATCTCCAACAGAGGTGGTGATGCAGTGGACCAAAAGATTACATGCCTAAACTAAGGAAGGGGTCAATCAGCCCCTTCACCTGGAAAGCAGCTGGACTTGTCTCAACACTAGCCCTTTAGATATTCTGCTACTGTTTTGAAACTAATATAAAAGTTCATGGGAGCTTTTGTATCATATTAATCGGAGCTGGATCAAAGCCAGGATGAAGGACAGAATTCTCCACTGAGACAAAGGACAACAGTGACCTGGAGCCATTTCATCTCATTACCATCAGACCATCCCACCAGTTACATCAGCACTGCACAGAGGCTGAGGTTTTGTCCTGGCTCCTGTTATCCAGCATTTGAGTAGACTTCAATACTGCAGTATTATTTCCTAAAAAAAAAATGCCAGGGTGTCACAGGAAGGAATAATCACTTCTCTCTCTCCAGGAGGATGTATGCAGATTTCTAGAGAATCATAAAAGAAATGCATCCCAGAACTACAGCAAAATCACTGAAATGCTTTACTTTGTTCAGTTCACTGTTGAACTATCCTGTTTGGACACATATGGAAGCAGATACTGCTCTTTAAGGAATTTTTATCTACCATCTTTCTTCAAAAGAACAAAACTTAAATAGCCAAAACCTCTAAGGCATTCGGGGAGCTAATACTGCATCTGGCACTGCTCTCTGAATGCAGCACTGCTAGTGCTAGTGTCCTCTGCCCTGTCCCATCAGATGTGTTGGGTGTACCCACCTGGGCTGTGCTTTGAACACCAACTACTTCTGGGATCACCTTAGACATTAATCTCATTCAAGCAACTCTGCAGCAATGCCTTCCTCAACAGTATTTCAGCCTTGCTGCCACCTCATCAGACTAAACAGATCAGCATTCATTTTCCCCAGAGTCTGTGGAAATGAGGTTTATTCTAAGAGAATGCTAAGGACTTCTGATAAGCACTGAAGCCTCTTCTGCCATCAACCTCAGAAAGGATTAAAACCCTTGAACATCTTGCAGTGAATTGTCTACATCCAGCCAAGTTCTGGGGTAGGGTGTGCATGTGTTATACACAAGAGCCTAAAAATTCACTTGCAATATCTTTAATGCTATTATTGCAAGGAGGAAGAACATTTTATCAGGGCAACAGAAGTTTGGAGTTTTAACATTGCCTGAAAACTGGTGAAAAGCCCTACCCACAGTCCCTGAAAAGGCTTTTTCCTTCAGGAGCTGCAAACTGAGGCTTTAAACTAGCATGGCAGCCTGTTCCCAGTGGTCTACAGATATGGCCTTCCAGCATAGTGCCCTGATGCTTAACTGGTTCTGTAGTGGTTTTAGGAAGTTTTATAGAATACTTACTGTCTTTACGGCTCTACCTGCAAAGCATTTCAAAAGATTCTCTGTTAAGCCTTACCACAGTAAACCTTCTGACTCCATAATACAAATTCAAAGTAATTCCAGGACAAACCTTTAATCAAAGAGACCTCTGTAAGCTTCTTCTCACCCTTATTAAAGAGATTTACAAAACCATGAAGGAGGTTGGAGAGTTACTGATGTGCCATTTAAAAAGGCTCCATTAAGATTTGGGTATTTTTATCTTTTAGAGAAAAGCCTTTGCAGATTATAACTCTAAGGAGACAATTATAAGAGCATTCTGAGAGTCTTTTCACTTGATCTATAAGGGGGAGAAATGGTACAGCAGAGTATAGGAAAGAAAATACACTGCCTAAGCCTTTTTGTTGAATAGGATCCTAACTAGCCATGTCACAGCTGCAGTGAAGTGTCTTATGTTCCTGTGATTTATTACTATAAGGGCTACATCATCTGCCAAAGTGTGCTTGTAAGAAATTAAATGGTTTCCAAAGGAACCATGAGAATAAGACAGATTTTAGATTTGCATTTTTATCCTGATTAGTGTCTGTGAAGCTCCTTTGAAAACTTTTGTATCAAGCACAAATACAAAATTATTGCCAAATGCAGTTTGAATTTGGGAAGGTTTCAGGAAGGAAGCCCAGTTACCCACAGAAAGGGATGAAGAGACCGTTTACAGGAGTGAGAATGCAGAACAGCACAGAAAGAGAAAGGAAGTGGCAAACTTCCAACATGCTGTGCCTTGGACCCAATTGCTTTCTGTCTAACATGATGAGTTGTTCACAGGCTTCAGTTATTCCCTTACCCTTTTAGCTTGACCTTGGACACTAAGCATCAAATCAAGTGTAAGTAACAAATTAAGGGCTTGATCCCACACTCCCAGATCCCTTTCACTTCGAGTTGAGGAGGGAGAATGGGATTAAGACCTATACTAATGTTGCTCATGGTGTCATTCTTGATGGACATGCAACCAGAAAAACCACCAGAGAAGAAAACTCCCACAATTATCCTGGCTAATGCAGACAGACAATTTGGGACCACAGCAGAAAGTGAAGCAGCAGTACTTCCATTGATCCCAGTAGCATCCAAGAATTTCAAAGTCAGCCTTTCAAGACTCTTGTTTGCATATGAGTGTTTCTGCCAACTTGTATTGATGTCTCAGTCTCAAAAGAAAAGAAATTTAACCTCACTGTATTTGTTCATAGCTGTAAGAGTGCTCTGCTTTCCTGTTGTAAGTCTTCAAAACTGAGTACAACTGTAATGAAGACCCAGTACTTCCATCAAAAAGACCTTGGGAACATACAATATGAGGCTATTACACCTTTTTTTTGTCATTGAAGTGTGGAAAGATCCAAAACAAAATACAAATACATGGAAAAGTACGTAATAATCTAAACAGATGGGTAAAGGGTAACACTGGGTATTCTCTCGTGAATGCCCAGAAGTTTACTACTACTAACAGGCCAAACAAACCTCTTGGTCAATATCAACTTGACTCATGCTGTCTAAAACACCCAAACACAAGCAGTGAGGAAGAACTGACTTCTTGCTAGTCTAAAGAGGTGACTTGATTTTCAGATGTGTCAGGAAGTAGCTAATGGCAAATTACTGTTGTCACAAATAACATGCACTCTGTGGACTAAATGCTAACTTTACTTTTCTGGCATAAGAATCACAAAGCACAGATAGTTTCCATGAGACACTGGGAACCAAGCAGCTTTGGTAGTTAACACCAAAGAGGAAATTATCCCCTCAGTTATAGAGTCTTTAGAGGGGATATAAAAAAATCCCAGGCAACAAACAGATGCATGAACAGTTGGAAATATGTAGCTAATAATGAAAAGAGAAGGGCTTTTTTAACTGGGTCATCCCAACTTTATCTGTATTCCTCCCAGAGAAGTTTTGCAGAGCTTCTACAAGGGATTATTTCTGATCTTGAGTTTGCAACAGCAGTGGTAACCAATAGCACCTCCCTGGACACCATTCAAGGAGCACGAGTTACACCACCTCAATACCCCAATCCATTTGCTTTAGCACCAACCTGCAAAAGGATGACCAACAACTTTTCAGTCTTTTACTTGCTTCCTTTTCTCATTTCAAGATCAGAACAAGCATTTCACCTAAACTACTGCAAATTTCCTTGGGAAGACAGGACCACATTACAAGGAAGTCCATCACATTTGGTTTAGAACTATAAAATGTCAGGATCAGGCCATAAGAATCCCTCCAGGTGTATGGTATATTTCTCTTCCTATGCATTATTTCTGCAGTCTCACTCCAACACCATGTACCAAAGCCCTTTCTTTGTGCAGAGAAGCCAGGTAACAAACAACCCATGCAAACACTTCTGACAGCTTCTTTGACAGATGTTCAAGACACACTGTTGACAGTATAGTTTTTAATGTTTGGGATTAATAATTAAAGATGATTCAGCACTGAGAATCTCCTAACTTTGTTCTGATCCAGAAAAATCATGTTCAACTATAAGATGACTAGTATCATTAAAATTCTATTTCAGAGAACTGCTGATAAGTGATAATTTTGCTCTTCAAATTAGGAGAGAGGATTAATAATTGAATCCAAAGACCTGGTTATATATATTTGGTGGGTTTGTTGCCTAATAGAAAAATGACTTGAGCAGAAATCCATTAAAATTTTTAGTATTCCCAAGCTAGTCTGATTCTAAGCTTTTCCATTAAGTAGCAGAGTCATAATGGCATTAAACCACTTAAGCAGCAAAACCAGCACATAATTATCACTTTTAATTCAATCTTTTAGAGTGGGAATAGATACTGTGCATCACTGACAATTCACATTCCTAAAGAAATTTTTCTATTCCTTCATAGCAACTTCACAGCCTCTTGTATTGGTATAACTGACTCAAGCATGTACAATTTTTTCCCCAATACAAATTCCTCAGAATAATGAGATATCAAAATTAGGCCCAGAAGAAAGAAGGTGTAGCAATCAGCTACTGCTTTATTTACCTTAAGGTAGATGTTTAGATATGAGCAGGAACTAGTGCACCATTACCCATGTACCAGCATATCAACATCTCAAACTGTGAGTGTCTCTCCAAATTCTGAGCATGTTAGACATTGCACATATTAAAAAAATAGTCCCACACAGACAGTATAAAGTACATGGAAACTCTATAGCTATGAGGGTTGAAGAGAGAAGCCTATGTGGTATGTAGTATCCCCTACTCTGTCTCTCAACAGACTCCACACTATTTACCACCTGGGACCTCTTTACCTTGGGAATCAGGAAGTGTGACATATCTGTACGTGGACCCACACACAGCAGTGGCAATGGCTTGCTCCCTGCCCTCACAGGACTGCTGGGAGGTGCAGCTGGTGTGAACAGAACCAATATTTGTTCACACCACTGCCATCCTCGGAGCCAGGAGCAGCACTGAGCGGTGCTGGCTCAGGGATCCCCCAGGTGCCTTTCTCCTGGTGCCCCTCCCATACAATTACGCCTCTGGCACACTCTAGAGACTACGATAGTGCTAAGGAGCAGTGGCACCTTTTTGTTTTTGTATATATGCTAAAGGGCTCCATAAAGGCCAATAAAAGGCAGAGCACAGAAGTGCTGTGGTTTGGTTGTTGACAGCAGAGCCTCTGCAAAAGGCTGCAGCACAGCAGCTGCAGGAACAGAAGGCTGTACAAGTCACAAGTCTAAATACAGCCCACAATTTCCAAACCAAACTAAAAGAAACCAGGCAGCAGGCTTGGACTGGCCAGGCTGAGCCCCCGTGAGGCAATACAGCACTGTCAACACCTGTTTGAAGGAGAAAGAGGCTGAAATCTGACACATGGCTGATCACTAAGGCAGCAGTCTCAGACCCTCCTCCCCTCCTGCAGTCTATGCTACTCCCTGCAACCATGCACACACTACTGGCACTGCTTACAGCTCTGCTTCCCCAGAAAGCATAAAGCTTCTACACCTGATCACAGCGCTGGAGTGACAGCATCCCCTCCTACACCAAACAAGCTCTCTCTTTCACAGGTCCTCAGCTGGCAGGCAGAGATGAAACAGTTCTTCCCCCACCCCAGGACCAGGCATTTAATGTTCGTGGTACACCTCCTCTCTGCTAAATCACAGATCTACAGTTGCAGTACAGGGCTCTGAATTCTGCTCTAACTGCATTAATAATTCCAGTTTGTTGCAAACACATATCTAGCAGACATTTTTGCACATATAGCTCAGGAGGTTCCCATTACAATATTGGTATTGGAAAGCAAATGTCTTCTTGGAGAATTTGATACTTCAAAGCCTCAAATTCCTTGGCAAAATGAAGGGATGTCAACACTTGGTACAAGAAAGCATCTCATGGAAGCTATTGACATTCAGGCCTGTCAAATGCTCTATTTCCATCCTTCCTCTTCCCTCAGTGAGCTAATATCAACAGAACTTCACAGATCTTTCCATCCAATAAAATAACCACTAACCTTAAGCCCTTATACAATAAATACCATGACACAAGCTTTTGTGTCTCTACAGGCTGCAGGTAGCCAAGTCAAGGCACTGCCTAAAGAAAATTTTCTCAGACACTGGACCAGAATTCCTGTAACAAAAACACAAGCCTAGTCCTGTGCTCAGGCTCCACAAACTGTCCATAGATCATGTCAAGGCAGTGTAAGAAGAGCAGCATTCCCCTTCTGGCTTCTCTGTGTGCCACGGGGCTGTCTCTGTCACTGCTGCTCACAGTGGGGCTTCTTACCTACACAATCTGAGCCTGAAATCCATAATTTGAGACCACAGTTTTCTGCAGAGGTCCTTTTTCAAATAACCTCAGACTGACAAAACCAAGCTCCTTAAAGATGCAGGAAAATCACTTCATTGCTGTTTCATGCATTCTATTTTAAAGGACTATTAAGAACCCATTCTTTCTGATAGAATGCTATTTTCATGCCTACTTTTCTTTTTTTTCCTTTGGGAGTTCGAAAATAAGATTTCCCTATCTCTGCCTTTTTTTCTTGTCTGTTTCTATTTGATCAATGATGATTCTTTTTTTCCTGTGTTTCTAAGAGAGTTGACATTAAAATGCCTAGTTCCTATTCTCTTTCTGTTGTATTTGTGCATCAGACCCATTCACAATGATGTCAGCTCAGCTCTGGGCATTGTCTCTGCTAGTTCAATTCCAGCTGAATTGCTGGAGCTAGCAGGACATTAGCATTCACTTGATTGATTTAGCATACCCAGAGAATAAGATGGGTTTGCATTCAGCTACACACATGATAAACTAAAGAAATTATAAAGCAGTCCAAAGTCTTAAGTTCTTTTGGACTCACATATCTTTTCCTTCTCACACATCTTCCTGTGCTTGAGGGTACCATGTAAATAATGGCCATTTCAATGCCAAGCCCTTCTTTGACAGTGCTCATGGAAGAAAGAGGAGAGAAAAGTGATTTTAAATTATTGTTTAACATAGTTAATCGATTTCACAGATTTCAAGGCTAAAAGATCATATTATGAATTATCTCCTATAAATATAGGAGAATTTCATCCTGTGATTCCAGCATTTTGTCTAACACCTGGAAAGAACACTTTTTCAGAGGTAAATCCTTCAACCTGAGTTCTGAAATTAGCATTAAAAATATAACACCTCTTGACTTTAGAACTTTCTTCTTTTGCCCAGTGCCTATCCTTGTGATAAGGTCTTGGTGTCATTGTATGTGGCTCAGAATGCACATGACCCATGAAGAATTCATGTCTTTCCAGATTCCAGATTTTGAGTGTGAAACTAAAGTGAAGAAAAGGATGCAGGAAAAAATTTTCAGATGAGGTGAATAAAGTTTGGCTCAGGCTCCTCCAGAAGAAACACTGAGCTGAGCAGGTCCCTGTGAAGTGAATGAAGAAATCTGGCCTTGTCTTCCTGCAAACTAGAATCTCCACCTGACTGATTTATGACTTTAGAACAGGGATTTCCAAACCTTCCAACAATAGCACTGAAGACCTCAGCAGACATGTTTGTACAATTGTGCACTTTATGGGCTTAATGAAACAGTGGAAGGACCAGGAATGTAACAGAGCAGTAGTACTTGGCCTCTTCTTAAAATCCCTTTTCCTGCACTGTCTCTGTTGGCTTCACTGAGCATTCAGCTATCCAAGACAAAAGTTTACAACCTTCAGACCATAACCACACTTGACTCTGCCTTTTGATGGAGTCAGATGGACAAGTAGAACTTGTGTGTTTTCCAGTAGCTTCAGTATTATAAATATATGGGAGGTGTGACAACAGTCAGCTGTCCCAGACCAACCTTACCTTTGCAATTCTCTTAATTCCAACAGTATCTTCTGATCAGGGATTCTTTCTACCCAACATATAGCTCAGCTGCTGTTTTAACTGCTCAGAAATGCCTGCAATAGCTTTCCCTGGCTTTGGTTACCCTTTCTGAGAACAACGGTGCAACTCTAGCCCAACCTCCCTGCTGCATATAACTGAGAGACAGATGACTCTGCTTCCAGGAGAGTGGACAGTCATTTGTGATCATTAACAAGCAGTCCCTGTAAAAGATGACAACTCATGTGTCAGCTGAAACATTTCTCATTAATTGGAACGAAGTTCCTATCAAATATATTTTGATAATAGCCTATCTCTCATGGAAATTTTGCACCACACAGTGAGTACAGAATGTTTGATGTCTTTTCTTGGAGGCAAGAAAGAGCACCAGAAGGCAAATGCAGCTGCATCCAGTGAGAAAAGACAAACAGAAAACAGCAGGGAAACAGCTGTCTGCAGAGACAAGCAATGAGCCGTGGAGCTCATCAGCTCTGTCAGCAGTGTAGGTCCTAGCGCAGGTCTGTAGGTTTCAAATGCTGTTATTGTTCCAGAGTGTGGCAGAGATGCTACGAAGGATCAGTAGGAAGTAAGGATGAAATGGCAGCTAACAAACATATCCATGGACAGCAAGTCAGTACTCAAAGCTGGAATCTGATACTCTGTATGAACACGACTGCATGTTTTAATACAAAACTAATGCAAGACCATTTGTGGTGATCTTAGAGGAGTCAGTTCTCCAGGTTCATTCCTACTGTGTGACTGAGCAGTTCCCTTGGCCTTGCTCACTTAATTTCATCTTAGGGCTGGCCCTCCCCTGGTTATGACATTTGGCTGGTTCTCAGCCCATGGCAGAATGACTTCAAACACTTATCTCCTGAAGTTTCTTGTAGTAACTTGAGATAGATAATTTACAGAGTACCCATGTGTCCAAATGAGCTCCAGAATAGTTAAAAATGGCTGTTGTGAGATCTTCTGCATTACTATGCCATTTCAGTTCTTCTAACACTAAGCAACAATTTCAAGCAACACAGAAGCCAGAGAGTCTCTCTGGGTTTATAACGTGCTTTACATGCTGCTTAAACTTTCTCTTCACTGATCTGCTGCTGGATAAAAGCAATGTTGAAAAGACATTACAGCGACACTCAAGATCTGTAGCCACATTAGTCATTCTGTCAGAGCCCTGGAAAGAACCTCACTGAAGTCAAGCAGGAAAACAATTTGTTGAAGCATCAGCTGAAGCAGTGAGTTGCAACTCATTCAAATCTCTCTAAAGTACATGATCAAGCAACTGCTGAAGTCCTGAAAGCCACAATTGATTCTGCAAACAGAAGGTACATAAAACAAACTTGGAACTGACCTCCAGTCTCTGGTATGTGATAACAACCTGAGTGTCCACCTCTTTATACCTTAAAAGCAGTCAGGTGGGAAAATATAGGATGAGTGATGTTCCCTTAGTGCAGTAACAGAACCACCTGAACATTCAAGCTGACAGTACTTTCCTATCACTGTGTGTAATTGGCATTTAGTTGCACTGGATGGAGCAATTTTGGACATACACTGATCCAACCAAGTACCAATTTTGTAACATTTTTACCTGAACCTCAAGCAATGGTTCCCCAGGCCCAGAGGAGTTAAGATGATGATGTTCTTACAGATCTTTTAGCCAAATATAACATCATTAAGCTTTGAAGTCTACAGTACAGCCATAAGCCTAAAAAAGACATCCTTAATTGAATAACTGGGGCATCTGAGGAACCCAACCAGATGCCAGGGAATCCAGAGCAGCTCAGTTGTAAATTGACTTAAATAAAACCCACTAAGTTAATTCAATCAGGACATACGTCACAATATAAGGAAACCCTAACTAGGACTTAAACCTAACCATTGTGTTGGCCTAAGGGTACATCACTATCAGCTAATAAAGAGGTAAAACAGGTAAAACCTTTTTTTTTTCCCAAGAGGCTGGTGGGAAAAGGGAGCAAACTGCTGTTCAGTGATGCTCCTTCAAATCAGGTGTCACCTCCAAGTTCTTGAGAGACAAACTGTAGAAAGAGATTCTGACAATCTGGACCTCAGGAATAATTATCACTGAAGGAAAGAAAGTTGTGTTAGTAGAAAATACAGTTTTGGCTTTACTGTAAATATTAATTAATCTCATGTGTGTGTTGTGCTGTCTGCAGGGGGTGGGGGGAAAGGGAAACAAGTGAAGTGTATTGTGCTTCAAGCAGTTTCACAGAATCACAGAATTACAAAATCAACCAGGTTGGAAAAGACCTCTGAGATCATCGAGTCCAACCTATGACCCAACACCATCATGTCAACTGTACCATGGCACTAATGATGCTGTGCTTTACTCTTTGAACAAATGATACCATGTATAAAGCTGGATTTTACTTTGTATGACTGATGCAACTCTTGACTACTGGGTTTTAATTGTCGTGGTATCAAAGCTGATTAATTAGTTTTGTATGGAAAAAAGATTTAAATTATATTACTAGCTATTAGCACTTTGATCTCGTTAAAGGATTTATTTTATTGAGAAGTGAAATATTGCTGGGAAAACAGTGCTGTCTATGCCTGTAAGTAAGAAGCCTCTGTAAAAGCTTGGGAAAGCCTAACAAATGCACTGTTGTGCAAGGGGCAGTAGTTTGGCAGGAGATCATGTCAAAGATCAGAGAATCAGAGAATGAATCAGGTTGGAAAAGACCTCTGAGCTCATCAAGTGCAACCTGTGACCTAACACCACCATGTCAACTAGACCATGGCGCTGAGAGCCACATCCAGTCTCTCCTTAAATACTTCCCGGGATGGTGACTCCACCACCTCCCTGAGCAGCACATTCCTGTGTCTAATCAGTTTATTGTATCAGTTCGGAAATTCAGGGCTGTATAAGCAGGATTTGATCCTGGGTATTTGGATATGGTTTAATGAAAACCTTTTGGATACGGTTTAAGGCGAGCTCTGCCTTTCATCCCCACGTGTCCCCATTCATATACTTTCCCATTTAAAAGCAGCGAGGTCATGCTGAAAACCTGAACTGCTTTAACCATCAGTCAGGCAAGGGCGTTCACAGAGACTCGCGCTAAGGCAGCCAACGCCGCGGGCGGCACTGCGGGTACAGCAGGGAGAGCCCCGGCCCGGCAGCACCGGGACACACAGGGACACACCGACATACGGTGGGACACACCGGCACGCCCCGGCACACCCCGGCGGCA
>NW_008663383.1:0-4982 GCF_000695815.1 Acanthisitta chloris
ACAGCCGCGAGATCCGCAGGAGAGCGCCTGGGGGAGACAGCGTGGGCACAGCGCCTCAGTCACACCCGCGCGGCTGAGGCTGCCGCGCTCCCCTCGCGGGGGTAACCCCAAACGTCCTGAAAAATCTCTGTCTTCGCCTTGGAATCGACTCTGTGAGCTGCACCTGCGCTGCCCCTCGCGGGTTTGGCTCCACTACCTTTCTAAGGTAGCGTTTGGAGCCTCCCCGCTTGCGATACTTAGAGGAGAACACGCCAAGAGAGCGCAGAGTGTTCCCAGAATAGCCATTGCTGCTTGTTCCCCGTGCCTGCCCACAGGCACCCGGATGCATCTGCCTGTTTCAGTGCCAGAGCCTGCGAGACACTAATGCTGAATTTGTTTTGTGCTTCCCAGCAGAGTGTGTGACTGACCAAGGAGCTTCCCTCATCCCCAGGAGTGCAAACGCAGTGATTTGGGTTAGGTGTGTGTGGTCAGGCCGGGCTGGGTCACTCCAGGTTGGGAGTGAATGTGGAACTAGTTTGACTCATTTCTTTTGAGCACCATAGAAGGAATAAGTGTGTGAGCAAAGAATGTAGATGTGCAGGGAGGTGCCTGCTGAATTCCAGCATGGGACCAGTGCTCAGCACTGCACGAGCTGTGGGTGGGCTGAGACTGTGGGGCTGGTGAGCAGAGAAAACAGGATGATAGAGCAAATTGCAGCAGGATGGAGTCATGTGATGCCTTGTGGTCAAAGACAAGGATTTCAGGACTAATGAGTCAAAGGGAAAGGAACTGGGGAGAATAAAACAGAGGAGAGATTACAGTTGGATCAGGAGGCTAAATATAGCAGACACTTTGGAAGGATATGAGTGTCCTGGTCATCATTGTTCTCTGCCAGTGAAGGGGTGAAATCCAGCCAGTTACACACTCTCCAGCCTTCCTGGCATGTGGCTGTTTCCTGTCTGTATTTCCATTCTCTCCCAAGGAGAAAGAATGGAAATGTTTTCCCTGTTGGGTGTTTGCTGTGACCGTTTTTCAGGATTTTGCATTCATCCGTGGAATGCTCATGGATTGCAGAGGTAGCAGGGCAGGGAGTGTTCCTGCTTTTCATGAACTCCCTGCTTGAGCTCCATCCCTGCTTGTGGCCTGCATTGTGTAACATAACTTTTGGGGAGTTTCAGTGTGAGCTGAGTTAGGAGTGTATCAGATTCACAGGGATTTTTAAAGTAAACTCTCTTACTACAGTTCTTACCTGGCCTGCTGAAAAATTTTGTTGACTTGTTCCATGAGAAAGCAATTTGAGGAGGAATTCTGCCCAGGAGTTCAATAATACGGGCAACATGATCTAGATGGAGAAAGAGTCAGCACATTCAGGTACAAAGACTGTGACATGTCAGTGAAATGAACAAAACTGATGGAGTCCTACCATCATCTCTGGAGAAGTATTTCCCAGGTTGAGGATCAAACAGACACTCCCCAGTTGCCATTTCAAACGCCTGGAAATGGAGTAGCATTGTTAATTCGCTAACTGGGCTTGGAGTTTTCCTTCTTCATTAACTGGTAGTACCAATTTCTCCTGTTATTACACAAAACTGATCCTAAAATATGGAAATGAGCTGACAGAGCTAAGGAGTGTGAACTGCCTTAGAGCTTAAACTAATTGGGAGTGGATTTTACCAGCAGCCACACTTTGGCCCCAAAGCCTAAGAGTGCCAGCAGCCCCTTTTACCTTCTCAGCAAAGCAGCTTTGCTTTCAATTAATATGTGGGTGCCAAGGACATGCTGCTCTGGCCTGTTAGTGTCTGTCACCTCCCTGCATGCCGAGTGTTGTCCCCAGCCCTACCAGGCAGGCTGTGCTCCAGATATCTGCAGGAGTGCCGTAGTCTAATCCAAGAAGCACTTCCAGGGCACGGTACGGCTGAGTCTGTATCTCCTTGGAAAGAGGCTTGTACTGAAAGAGAAACAAATCCCCTTTGGTTGGTGTCCATAAATCAGTCACATCAATGCTGGTGGTCACAAGCTTCCTGCACAGCGAGGGGACACGGGACAGGACTGTGTGTTCTCAGCGCTGTGCAGGGCACGTTCCCAGCCCCACTAACACCAGGGGAAATCTATGTACCAGCATTTCATGCTGAATATGGCTTTGAATTTCTGATTATAGGGAGTAATTGTAAGCTGGAGAAATGTCCAAAACTGACTGTCTCCTAGAGCACAGTGCCCAGCTTGGAGCTGGGAGTGCTGAATATGACACCCCCTGAAATCAGCATCTCTTCAGCACACTGAAATAGCTGTTCAGCCATGAAGGGACAGACACACAGGGTGGGGTGGAAAGAAGTACACAGCATCCTGTGTTGTCATGGGATTGAGATTAGGAGCAGACTCACTGTCCAGCATGCGCTGCCCAGATCTGCAATTTTCACTTCTAAGCTCATTAAATCAGATTCTTCCAGTTGATTGCCAAGATCATTTCCTGGATGGAAGGGAGAGAAATTGGGTCTGAACCAACAGGTACACATCACTTACTCCAGGAGAGGCATGTCTGCCTTCCTTTAAAGTTTCTCGGCCTAAAATTTCCTAAAATGCTTTTTATCATCAATCAAATGCCACTTCTGTTTTTTTAAGGAAATACAAAGGAAGGGCTGGTATCCAGTAAAAACTTAGGATGCAGGACAGCAGCTTTGAGTGGAATGGTGTGCCCATGTACTCCTGTCCTGCTAGGTTCCACTAACACCAGGGTTAAATTACTATGGGCCCAGAGGAGAGCACATCCTACCAGCACTAGTCAGAACCAAAACATCTGTTAACTCCTCAGCCTTCAGCAGCCCCAGCTGTCACAGACCTTGGGCACAGCCTGCTTGGCAAGCTCTGTGAAGGTTACATTTTCATATGACCCCAGAAAAGGATAGTTCCTGGTTTACTGCTTTACAGTGAACTCTCAGCCTACGTGTAATATTGTGCATTTCTGCTCCAAGCAAAACACTCAGTCACTAATTTAGCATTCCCTGATTGCCCCGAGTTTGAGAGACAAAACAGCACTGTCATGGGAGAAATGCTCACGGGAGAACACAGTGCAAGGATAATATGAAAGGTCTCATGGCTGCGAGATGAGCTAATCCCTTGAGAAACTCTCCAGCTCTACATCTTATTCAATATTCACACCATTCTCTGCAAATAAATTATGTCTCAGAAGGCCTTGAAGATTAGCAGTACATACAAGTCTCCCACAAACCTCAGAAATATGGGAAATAAAGAGCAGAAGTGTCATACAGCTTTCTGGTCACACTGGTTTTGTATGTAAGCCTTTCAGTGGCTGAGAACACCAGACAGAGGGAACTGTCCTGCACCTAAAGCCATGAGAGTGAGTTCTGAGGTCGTGGTGGAGCTCTTAACAGATGCCTGTGACCTGTAGTTGTCCTTGTCCTGGGTTGCAGTGTGGGGGGTATCCATGGTACGTATTCTATTATCATCTCCACAAGCTGTTAAAGCAGGTGGGGCAGTGATCGTTATCACCTTGTCCCTCCCTCAGGGCAATCCTGATGGCTCCCTCTTGGGGCTGTCTCTGACTAACGGGCTGTCAAGGACCTATGCATGACATCCTCCCAGTGATCCTTATTGCCTTGTCCCATGGTGAGGTGACTCACCCCAGGGGTGGGGAGCCAAACATGCTCACAGGGATATAAGCCGGGGTTTGGACCAGCACAGGGAGCCCTTTGCCTGCTGGATTCCCAGAGGACTGGAGCTGCTGCTGGACCTTCAGGAGAGAACCAGATCTGTGGGATCACTTCTCCAACAAACCCATCACTCCAGAAGGACTGCAGCCACCATTTAATGGGACTACTACTACACCCTGACTGACAGGGTGTCAGGTTACTTTCTGGCTCTGTCAGGTTACTTTTTTTTTTGTACTGTTGCATTTGTGTTGTTTTGTTGTGTTGTTCATATTAAATTGTACTTCTGATTCAGAGTCTCTCACCGGTTTGCTTTTCAAACCAGCACAGTCCTCCACACAAACCCACCTGCAAGACCTCACTTCTGCAGGTGCCTCGCTCATAGCTGCTCAGCCTGATGTTTGTGTTAAGCAGAGATAGGAGAGGCCTCTCAGCAGCATGTGGTGACTGTACTGTTTTGTACTGGCTGTTACAGGAGATGGAAACCTTCCTAAGGTCTCTGTTCCTTAATAATAAACACATAAGTCCCTTTTGTTAAAAAAGCCCAAACCACCTGGAATGCTCACCTGCTCCCTTCAGCCTCACATCTCTTCTCTGGCCACAGTCAAGCATATCTGTGAGGAGCCTTTGGAGGCTTTTGTCACGTCCATACAGCAAGATGTTCTCCGGTTTGATGTCCGTGTGGATGATGCGGCAGTGCTTGTGCAGGAAGTGCAGCCCTGCCAGCACCTGGGCGAGCAGGCAGCACGTCACACCAGTGTCCCCACTGCCTCCCCTGCCCCAGCAGCTGTCAGAGCAGACAGGAGCCACGGGTATGCAAGTGGTGGACATTCTGGTGCTGGAGAAGGGGCACTGATGCTAACTATCCACAATCGATCCTTTCCTGCTGGGGTGGCCCTTTGGGATTCCATCACACACCATGGCAGGAGTAGCAGGTGCTGGAGTCCCTTGTGCCCAGCACATCTGGGGAGCTCAGGGGGGAAAGGGCTGCTTTGGGGTGACACACAGCAAAAGGCAGTGTGAAAATCTACAGATACCAGCATGGACTGGCAGACCCAGGGAGGTGGGAAGAAGATAGGGCTACAAGGAGGCATTACAGTCACAAAGCTGAGCTTTCTCCTGAAAAATCATTCCTGTTTGTATGGCTGCTATGTCCTTCACAGTTGGTTATACTGAGCCCCCAGCTTTCATTTGAGTGCCTGAGTGACATGGCATGGAAGGGTGTCCCATCCATCAAGGGAAGAAGGAGGCACAGCATAACGCAGACAGGAGGAGGAAGAGATCATGAGTGAGTGCATAGAGAGGATTCAAGGGCCATGCAGGAGAGCCATGTAGGGA
>NW_008663383.1:5006-39841 GCF_000695815.1 Acanthisitta chloris
CTGGCCTGTCACAGGGGAGAGATAAACAACACCTACTAGAGAGAAACAGTCACTATCTGAAATCAATAACAGAAAAAGAGGCTATGGGGAGACTGATGTTTGGTTTTTAAACACCCTGGTCAGTCATAAAGGGCTGGCAAATATTCTCTGTATTATCAAATTCTATTCTGGGATGAACACCAGCCCCAGGGAAATACCAACCTTAAATGGTAACTGAAACGTGGGGAAAGATTTAAATAACTAAACTGGAATGAATCAGAAGTAAATACTCCAAAGCTGATCTGAAGGGGGAAAACAGATTGGAGATTTTACAATTAAAGCAGATAACAGGCCAAGCAAAAGGCGTCAGTGTGAAATGGGGCACAGAGATGAGTGCCACTGTATTTTTTGTGTAACTTGAATAAGTTAGTGTTAGTGGAGCTTCTTTTGAGAAAGAAGAGACTATTCCAGAAAACAGGATGAAGGAGGAAGCAGTTTTCTTTCTTAGTGTCCCTAGAAGGGCACAGGAATCAGGGTAGCAAATCTTCGTCTTGGCAAGTGCTCAGACTTATGATAAATCTCAGCATGAGAGGCAAAATGTAATTTTAACTATTCTGAGGCCTCACTCAGGTTTCCCATTCCTTAAGCTCAGCCAGCTCATAAGAAACTCAGTTTTCATGATCTGTTTGATTGGCACACCACATCCTTACAGGGGATGAAGGGAGACTTGGCTCTGCACAGGAAAACCTCAACATGGGAAGAAAACCAGCCCACCAAATTGGCAATTTAGAAATTCCTGGAAAGATGGGAGGGAGACCTCGAGCAGCCTTCGGTGGTACCATGCAGAAAGCTGCTGGAGCTGCCAGTGCACGGCTGGATGCCAAGGCTAATGCCAGCAGCCTAGCATTGGTGCCAGAGGGAACTTCTCAGGGCAGCAGGGGGGCAGAGATACACGTGGTATGCCCAGAAGCAGCAGAACTATAGTGGGCTGTTTGTCCCCTGCTACTCCTGTGAGTAGAACTGCTGGAGAACTCAGTGATTACTGAGATGACAGGAACACAAGTACTGGCTGTGACCTGGTGCAGGTCTGCAGGCTACTGATGCTTCATGGTGGTGCGGGAGGCTGCAGGCTTGGGCAGTTAGGCACAGTGCCCCTGTGCTCCTGGGAATGCGATGGCTTTCTCACTAAGCATTTTAATTAACATCTTCTCTCCTTACACCAAATGAAATAGTCATTGTTTCCTTATAAAAAGAGCCTTGGGCACTCACTCTGTGTTGTGCCTTTGATGCAGCCATGGAGTTCATGGCAGATGACCCCAGGAAGAAGATTATGGCACGTCCCCGAGCCAACCGTCCCTTGGTGCCCTTGCCCAGTTCCAGCTAAGTTCTCACCTGCTGTAAAGACTTTTTCACAAAAGGCAAAGGCAGTCCCTGGGCTGTGTAGTTTCCCATCAGACATCGCAGGGAAGGACCCAGCACTTCAAATACCAGGCACATATGTGGGAGAGAGTCAGGGATTCACTAACAGGGAGAAGGGGATACCACCAGCCCTTTGCCCTTCACCAGAGCAATCAAATACCTCCTTACCCAACCTGTCTCCTCCATCCAACCCTGTGTGCCCCGATCCAGCTGCAGCCCTTCTCATCCTCTTCATGGCAGCACAGCACTTGGGCTTACACCATCCTGTGGCTCCCTGAGGCAAGCCCAGGCTTTGCTGACACAGAGCTGCAGCTGCACTCTCTGCAGAAGGATATGGAAGCCATTCTCTCCAATCATTCTGAAGTCATCTAACAAACAGACGATGTTTTCTCCTGCCCGGTCCTTCTTCTTCATACAGCTCACCTGAGTGGGAGGATTCCAAGAAAGCTGCAATTAGAGACATATATGCACAAGGACACCTTGCACCTGTTTTATCCTGTTTGCCAGACTTTCTCTTCCAGGAGTTGGTACTTCATGACAAATCCCATAAAAACAACATCAGGAAAAAAGGCTCCAAACATACAAGCAGAGTCTGTTAGCAGGGGGTGAGTTTCTCTATGTTGTCTCGCTCTTGACCGGGTGGGACCATCACTCTCTCAGTGTGAAAACAACACCAATCCTGCTAATCGTGTCTGGCACACTTTCCCCTGCTTATTCTATCCATGTGGACCCACAAAGTGCTGCTGCTTTTGCTGGAAGGGGATTCCTGCAAGAATACAACTCCCTGCTCCCAGCAGCAATGGCTGTCCACTTCCTTTGCCCTTCTGCAGCCTCTGCTCCTTGCCTCCAGAGCAGGGATGGCTCTGGCCCTCCCTGGCTAGGAGTAACAGGCTGGGACATCACCTTTTAAAACTCACACCTTCCCTTCAGCCGTTTCTGTCAAGGGGTTGCAGAGAGCAGAGACCTTGTCTTTGGCTATTCAAATGCTACCTGTTCTACCAGGATAGAGAGCAACTTCCACACCTGGAGGAACCTGGTAAAGTGGGCTGTTTTGGGCTGGAAAAGAGTTGGATGTGGGCAAGTACTGCAGAGATCTATAAGATGTGGAGGGGATGAACACATCTTTTGTATTCTACCACTGAGAATTACTGCCCACAGAGACATCACCCTTGGCTCAAGGAATCTCCAGCTGGAAATTATGGTAGGCCAGGGGAGCATTCAGTGGGAGCAGCATCCCGTGCTTAGCTTGTCTTTACACACATTTGGATATTTGCTGCTGGCCCAGAGTGTTGGGCTGAGGGAACCCTCAGTCTACCCAAGCACAGATGCTGTGATACCCCCAGCACCATACACCTGTGTGACAAGGTGCATCAGGAGCTTGCTCTCACAGAGCACTGATCCTGGTACAGCAATTCATACTGTTTCTTTCTCTCTTCACAGCCATAGCTGGTTTGGCTCATTGTGCAGAGGCTGGAGCTGCCTGCACCAGCAGCAGGAGGTTTGTGCTGGCACAACAGAGGTAAGCAGCCCTGGAAACACAGGAGACCAGATTGCCTGGGAGCTCTGCAGGCACTGACCCCCCTGAGCCAGTGGGAACAGCCCTGGGAACCAGCTGGATGCTGCTGAATAGGCAGGCGTGTCTCTCAGAGACAATTAATAATAAATCAGGGATAAGGCTCAGTCTGTACACAGGATTGTGCTGATGTGTAGAAAAGCAGTCCTCTGATTACATTGAATTAGTGCCACTTGGTACTTCCTTTTGCATCACTGCTTTTGGCTCATGTCCCTTTGGATTGGGCCTACACATTTACAGGTGTGAACTGAACCTTTCTCAAACCTGTTGGAGAAAGGCCACAGAGTAATATAAAATGCAAAATTTAATGGCTTTTACTCATCTGAAGCTGATGTAACTTTCTGTTTGGGCAAACTTGAAGAATTGTAACCATGAGCTTTCTAGAACTAGCAGTTCAAGCCACCTTCAAAGGCAGCTAGCTGAGATCCAGATACAGGCACCTAATTACCTCACTCATTAGCAAAGGCAGGAGGAAGTTTTCTGACTTCAGACATTTATTATATTTTTGCTACATCAGAGTTTATTCTTTTGTAGGCATTTCCTTTTACTATCAGTGTTGTGATCGAGCAACATCTTCTGAGCTGGGAAGGACACAGATACAGTGGACACACTCATCTCCTGCTTGAGAACATTACCACCTTTTCTGTTGATTATCCATCTTATCTTTCTGCAGATTCTTCCTATTTTCTGAATTTTGGTCTCAGCTAAAAGAAATGGGTTAACAGGGCAAGTGGAACACAGCCAGCATGTCCCAGTAAGACAGGAGGAAGGAGAAGGTGCTTGTTTCAGGAGGCCAGTACTGAGCCAGGGTGATTTCTATGAATTCCCTAACTTTTTGGGTTTTTTTTCCTGTTTCCCACCAAGTTCCTTAAACTGAGAGCTAGAGAGAGAGGGGATAATGAGGTTGATACTCAGACCTGAACTTAGTGGCCATTCCCTGGAGCAAAGCACAGAGTCCCATAACATACTTACACAGTGGAGGAGAGCAACCTCATCCTGGGCAGTCTCAGCAAAGCCTTCCCTGCTTTTCAGGACTTTCACAGCTACCTGTTTCTTCCTCCTGGGAAATGAATCACAGCTGCCAGCCAGCATATGTCAGAGTGGCCCTAACCAGCAGCACCTCCCCTTCTCCCAGTCACCCAGCCCTGGGCTCCCCAGGGAGGTTGCTGCCCTTCTGCAAGCAGCTGTACCCTTGCTGTGCAGCACACCAGGCCTGTAGACATCCTTTCTGCCTGCATCTAGCAGCATAGCTGCCCTGAGGACCAGCAAGGAATAGGAGAGGAAAAGGCAGAGCATGGATACTGCAGGGTCTAAACTGGAAAAGAAAATGCAGAACAAGGGTTGATCCCACCTCACTGACATTCTTTGGTTTCTGGGGACCAGCTGTGCTCGTTGCACCCCACTGGTCTCACTGCCAGGTCTTCCCTGTGCTCAGGGGATGCTGATATGCTCCCAGGCAGGCAGCTGTGCTCTGCTGCTTCTGTGAGAAGGGCTAGTCCTGCCCAGGAGAACAGCCACCCCTTCCCATCTCCCTGAAAGGCAGTTAGCCCCTCACCTCATGTCCTGGCACAGCCAGACGGTGGCAAAGGCGCCGCAGCCCAACTTGCACAGCGCCTGGTATCGCGTGTTGAACACCTCTCCCTCCCACACGGGGTGGTGGCCTCCTGTGGGGACCATAGCCAAGAAACATCAGTGGCATCTTTAAGTGGTCTTAGACCAAAGGAGCAGCTAAGGACATCCAGACAGGTCCCAGTGTCCTCCTCTGGCCTGGGAAGAGCCTGGCACGATCTCAGCTCTGGAGCCTCGTACCCAGGGACTGACCTGTGCGCTGGGCTGACAGCACCTCCTCCTGCACCTGCTCCTCCATGGCACAGCAGATCCTGGCCCGAGGGGATGGAGGCAGTGGGGAACTGGGTCGTGGGGCACAGGCAGTGTGGTCTTCAGCACTTCACTCCTTTAAAGAGACCTGCCGGACATCCATACCTCTGCTGCACACCTTGATTCCCTCTTCCACCCCCTGCTGTCCCCTCGCCCTTTTCCTTCCCATTCCCTTCAACAGCTCCTGGATCCAACCTGTTACTAACACTTTTGGCACTTCATGGAGACAGGGATTATTTTAGGAGTTCAGAAGAGGAAAGCTGGCAGGCTGGGGCCAGGCCAGGGCCAGGTGGGAGTCTCAAGTTTCCCTATGCCCAGTGTGGATTTTCAGGGGCTTAGCAAGGTCTGTGGGATCCTCTCCCACAGCCAGGGAAAGCACCCCTCCCTATCCCCATCCTGGCTGAGGAGGGAACACATTTGGGCTTTGACTGGCAGAAGGAGCCTCCTGCGCCCAAGGGTTGTGAAGCAGAACATGTGTTTTAGATACTGCAGTGCTGCTCCTCTGCCACAGCCCAGCCCTGGGGTCAGAGCATGGGTTTGTCACTGTCCTGTGACATCCCAGCGAGAGGCTTCTCCTGGGTTTGTTACTATGACAGCCCAAGGGACAAACATTGAGACCATGCAGACAGATTGATCCAACTGCTGTCCCCCTGTGCCACAGCACTGGTGTAGGACTGGCTTCAGCACTGGTCAGCTGAAATAGCAGCCCAGAGCCCGTGTTGCTAATGAAATACAGATGTAAGCTGGGGCACTCCCAACCCAGCCTTTCATAATCTGGAAATGTCACTTGCTGCATGGCCAAAGCTTCAGGCTAACATACACTGTCAGAGCATGAGACAGGTGGTAATAATCCTCATAGACCATTAGCACAGGTAGAAAAATTGACCTTTAAATCCTCCAAATCAGGTCACCAAAGCTAAGAACTCATCTGAACCAGAGGATTTTCAAAAATAATTATAGAGGGCTGGCAGTGCTGGTGGCAGCAGGAGCCACGTGACAGGGAGTTGCTCTGGAACAGTAACATCTTCCAGGTGCTGAGACAGAGGCATGACTTCCTCAAAAGACTAGTTTCTTTCCACATGCTGATGCTCCTCTCTGAGCACAGCAGCCAGAGACACAGCCTGCCTTTGGGCATTCAGCAAGCTCACAGCATGGTTCTAATTAAGGGTCAGACTGTGCTCAAGACTTCCATCCTGTCAAGGACAATCCAAAGTGCCAGAGCTGATGTTGCTCCATTCACTCAAGCTTGTACAGAAGTCTGAAATGAGCTCAAAACCCTCCCCCTCCTTGTATTTCTACACATCTAACCATGGCATTTACACTGCAGAATCAGCCTCTTTTAGACATAAACCTCCAGGATGCTGCATGTCTGCACAGCCAGCTATGAAACAGAGCTGAAATCAAAATTTTCCTTATTTGTCCACAGGCTGAGCTTATCAGTACCCTTGCAGGCTCCTGCAGCACCAGGCATCTGGTGCATCTGCTGAGCCCTCTTCACTCATGCCATGAGGACAGCAGGGACTGAGCTGAGAGTTGGGCAACAGCTGGAAAGATTTAATGATGTCACTCACCATTCACCTGCCAAAGGAAAACTCATGAGCATATGGAGATGGGAGTTCAACAGCATCTTCCATTGGTCAGGTGTTATGGTAAGAGACTTCAGTGGGAAAGTAGGACCCAAAGACAGACTCAGGGTGTAAGACACACCTAGCACTAGGGCTGATGGAGCTTTTTGGGCAGCTCACCAGGTCTTGGTGCCTTTCTTGCTGCAGAGGCAAGACAAGTCCATCCTTAAGCATGTGAAACTTTACCTCCATTCACCCTAGCTGGATGGAAGCACTGCCAAAGGATGAGGAGTGTTGCTATGCAACTTGGTACAGGAGAGTGAAACATACATTTCTAAGCTTTGCGATAAATGACAATTGGTGCTTTTAAGTCCTTCATTGCTTGACACCTTTACATTAAACACAACTTAGTTTGCTTTTGTGCAGAACCCTCTGAACTGCTGCAGGTCTGGACCAGCTCAGAGAATTTCAGCCCAAAAACTGGTCCTGCCTGGTTTGCAAGAGCCACAGCAGGGAGCAAGCAGTGCTTCACTTCTAGCCTGGACACTTCCACCTGGCCTGCACGGAATTGCGTACGGAGGTGGCCAACACCAGTCAAACCTTATGACACACAGACCCCTTGAGTGGCAGAGCTCTCAGCAGAGCAACACACACCAACGCAACACAGACCTACAAGCCCTTGCTGAGCGCAGCATCCCTGCAAGTCACAACGTGCAGCATACAGGCAGCCCCGTTGGCACGTGGGGCTCAGCCCCAGGGCCCTGCGCAGACTCACCGTGGAGCAGCTCCTGGGCAGGGCACACTGTTCTGTTTGTCATCTGGCTCATCCTGGAGCTGCCCAAAGTGAGATACCAGCTGGTCCTGCTCTCCTTTTAGTCTGTGCTGCCCCAGGAGGGGTGTCCTTGAGCAGACCAAACTTTCCTGCATCGCTGGATGGACGTAGTGAGGAGCAGGGCAGGGTATCAGATCACAGCACTGATTCTGGGAACAACCTTGGCGTTGGGATAGCAGGAGACCTCAGACAGCTGCGGTGGATTCACTTTACTGCTGGCCTCTCCCTGCCTCCCTGGCAGCAGGTCTGTCAGCCTGCTGTGGATCCACAGTCTCCACAGCAACTATTTATAGCGGGAAATTCACAGCTCTGCTGAGATGGAAACAGAGAAATCCTCCCCCTCTACTCCACCATCCCCAGACCTAGAAACCATGGGGCTGCCAGGCTCTTCCCACTGCTCCTAACAGTATCTCAGCAGGACTTACTGCTGCAGCACCATCTGCCTGACACAACCATCCCCAGCCTGTGCCTGGCAGAGAGGACAGGCTCCCCAAGCTCACCGTTGTGCCACACTGCCCGACTTGAGGCACCTCTGCCTTCCCAGCAGTGCTGCCTGCAGCCGAACACCATTGCAGCGTGGTGCTGGTGGCCACAGAGCTCACGCTTCCCCTCTTCCTTTCTCATGGAGAGCGACCACAGCAGCATCCTCCCTGCAGCCCTGGGGGGACCTCAGCATCCCAACACTATGAAACGCTGGGGAGGAAAAGGCCACACACAGTAAAAAAAAATCACATTTTTCTCCACTGCCACATGCTGTAGCCTCACACCGGAGCTGGGCATGGCCTGGCCTCCCCCTCGCTGGGGCCCTGGGCTCACACAGCTCAGGTTTCCTGACCGAGGCTGCAGAGACCAAGCCCCAGCCCTGCAGCAAGGGGTTAACCCTGCCTCGAAGTAGTTGGCTGCAGCTCTAGGCTGCCAAACCCAGGCCGGGGCCTCCCAGCGCGGTTCTCCCCCTGCCTGTGCCCCTCTGCTCTCACCTGCCTTCCCTGCACTAAAAATACCAGGCGAGGGGGCAGGGGGGCAGAGGCTGCGCCAGGCTGGGTGCTGAGCCATGCGGGGCAGCACGCGGGGGACAAGTGGTTTGTGACCCCTAAAAGGGCAACAAGAACACACAGAGTACAGAGAGGAGGGACTAAAAGAGGGGGGGAAGCAGACTCTATCCAAAACTCTGCTAGTAAAGGAAGTGGTGGTTGGGGGGTGGGAAGAAAAGAGGATACATGGGCCAGGAGCCAGCTTTCTGTCTGGGAAGAACTGTGCAATTCATTTAAGAACTAAGTTGCTTTGGTAAATTAGGAACACTGGTTCCTTCCTCACACTGGTGGACAACATAAACTGTAGCTTCAGCAACCCTTACCCAGGGTGGGAGAACACAGCCAGAGTTGCCAGGCACCATCTACCCCCTGTGCCAGCCCAACGCGAGCTCTGCGGAGGGAGGCTGCCTCCTCCCGTGGGCAGGGATGGTATTTGAGCTCTGGAAACTGCAGAAGCACGCAGATGGAGGTGGAAGGTGGCACAAAGTAATCTTGAAGAAACACAGCCTATGGAGGAGGCAGGAAGGAAAAGCCCCATGCTCTTTGCACAGCTCCCGCTGCTCAGGAGTCCACAATTTCCACTGAGGAGGAAAAAGAAGCAGATACATTCTGGGTAATTGCACCATCATACAATACAAGCATGACACAGAGGTTGTATATTAAAATTTATTGAATTATTGTGTAAGAATTCTCTTTATTAAAATCATTTGGACTCTAAACTGATTATTTACAGACAAAAACCTCTTATATCACCAATAGATTCCTACATCTCAGAACAGTATCTACAAACAGTTATTACACTATGTAACAAAATTCAGATTTTTTTTCAAGCTTTTTATATTAATTATTAATTCCAATTTGAGAAAGACAGTACCTCGGGTGCTCTGAGCAGAACTCAAGGTGTGGCAGGGCATAAATGCAGGTCAGGCCATACCATAACAGACAGACAGACACACACCAAGTCACAAGGCTGGGAGGGGGCAGAGTCACCAGGACAGAGGTCTAGGAAAAAGACTATTAGAGCAAATGCCCTGGGTGTTCTGGAAACCAAAAGAATCATCCCCACAAGAAAGGCACAAAAAAAAAAAAACAACCAAGCAGCATCTTGCTGCAATCGGGGCACACCCTGACAAAGAAATGGCATTCCACCGAGGCAGCAGCATCTGAGAACCCTCTATTTCATGTAAAAAAAAAATTTGCCATCATTTCTACCAAAAAAAAAAATAAAAAAATCTTTCAGGTACAGCCTAAATTTGCCACCAGACAGATGAAAGCAAATGCTCTCACATCTACATCACGTGGGTGCCAGCTACGCTTCGTTGTGCCAGCGCAGAGACATTCAAACACACTAACGGAGATTTATCTCAATACTAATCAGTTCTCAGCCTTTTCATTCAGACCACGCTGGAAGCGAGTTCCTCCCTCTGCCCGCGGTACTAAACAGAGCTGGATGTCTGCACCGTTCGGCGTCCCATCAGAGCGCGACATCCCTCGCTGCGCTGGTGTCCCGCCCGAGGGGACCAGCCGCGGTGCCAGGGCTCTCTCTGCTGGTGCCCACAGAACTTGCTGCCTGCAAGAAAACATCCAGAGAGGATTCTCTGTCCTTGAGAAGGAATGTCCGTTTCCAGAGCATCTGACAAGCTGGTCGTGGAATCAGGCAGAGACTGGAAAAAACTTGGAAGGATCGCGAGGAATAAATAAATAACTCTTCCCTGCAATAGGGAATTTCATCATAAAACCTGTCTTGTGCAAATTTAAATGCAACAGAACCCTGTCAGAGTAACGGATTTTGCCACAGGAGAGGGGCATGGACGGAGAGAAGAGGGGCCATGCCTAAACACCCCGGTTGATCCCAGTGTGTGTCTGCAGGGGAGGAGGATGCTGGTGTCTAGAACACCAAGGACAGATGGATGGGAAGAGATGGGCACTACCAACTTTTCACCCTCACTGCACCTGCACCGGGCAGTGCCTCCTGCCCAGCCATGCAAGGTCAAGCTGAAGATGTTAATTAAGTCATTCACCTATGTTTAAGCTCTACTTTTAAGTCTTGATTATTGCTCTAATAAAAGCAAACTTTCACAGATACACTCGCAGAAAGCACATCACTTCCAACATCCAGGAGCACTAACTGAGAAGCAAAGAGGATGTGGATGCCAGTGTGAGGTGGACTGGGAATTAAGCCCCAGGCCATCCTGTTCTGGGAAAGTGCAGAGAGAATTCTGCAAAAATAGGGGCAGACATTCACAGTCTGCAGAGCCAGAAATCCAGCAGAGAGCCTGTGGCTCCTGGCAGACTCAGTGAGTTGGAGAGGCCACAAACTAGGCCTCTTGCTGCCTGGGGCAGAAAGTCCTTCCACCAACTGACAAAGGGACAACATTACTCTGTCACTATACCTGCACCTGCCTCAAACCAAGGAATCCCTCCTGCAGTTCCTAAAGGAATACATGTATCGTATTGACTTTTTCCCATCTACCAGTCCTTTACTCCACCCAGCTTTTCTTCTTGGGCCAGTTTAACCAGGCTTAGTCAAGACAGAGGTTTCAGAGATGCTAAGTTGTCATAAGCTTTGTGGAAATGGGTGGTCAAGCAGGATAGGTACCCAAACTGGCCCTCAGCCAAACTGGTCCTCACCTGGACGAAGAGAGGCAGACTGTGCCCCCTCTTTCTGCTTGGCAGCAGCCAGACAGCTCACCTGCTGCTCTGAACAGCAGGATGGGAGCATAAGGCAGCACAGAGATGTTGGTTGTACTGTGGGCACACAGAACACCTGGGAATACTGCTGACAGAAGGGCACAGGAGAGCTGGCTTTGTAGGAAGAGAGGCCAGCATTAGCCTGTTGTTATATTGCTCCAAGAACAGTTTTGCAACTGCACAGCATTCACCACAGGGCTGATGGGACAGGCCTGGAATTACTGCAACATAAGGAGAGGTAGGGACATGATCCTGCCCTGTTCTAGCTCTGCTCCCTCCTGGCCCACACAATCATCACCTCAGGAAAGTGACAGAGGAGTCAGACCTGTCCACCTGCCCCAGGCACACAGGACAACAGTGTGGAATTAGCAGCAGGGGGGGAAGAGAACAAGTAGGGCACCCTTATCAATAAGAATTTGGTTCCAGAAGGGCAGAGGACTCTGTTCACACAGTGGAAGAACAAAGGAGGGAGCAGTGAGGAGCTGCCCAGTGACAGCTGGCAGCTAACTGTGCTTGTGCCTGCTCCAGCCTCTCCTTCCTGACACTCCTTGGGAACAATGCAGTTGTGCTTCACAGCTCCTTCAAGTTCACAGCTCACCAAGTAACCCTTCAATGTGCCACAACAGGAGAGTCTGGGAAGTGGAGCTATGAGTCAGATGTAAGGCAAGCCTAACAAGAGCACGCAGAGCCTTGCACTGAGCCATGGGGAAAAGCAAGCTGCTGGTATGACAACGGAGACACCTACGAGTTATCCCTGCAGACAAAGCAGTGGAGAAAACTGCTCCAGTGCTGACAGACGTTTGTCAGTAGAAGTGCACAGAGATACTTCTCCAAGAAAAGCTTTGTCTCAAAGCCACAAAATTAAACATTCTCCTTTAGCATTTAAATACATTAACTTTCTGAGGGTATTTACAAGTCCAGTTCAGAGCAGCAGAAGAGCTGGACATTGGAGGAAGGGGGAGTGGCACAAGGCATTTGTTGTGCTTTTCCAAAGAGCAGGGCAACCTCTGACCACAAGGAACCAGGAAGACAGATCCGAGCTGGGTCAGTGGAGACCAAGACGAGCCAGACAGCAATTCTCACGCTGAATTTGTCCTGAGGGAAAGGGTGAGGGGCTGCTGTTCATTTACAGTAAGCCCCTGGGCAAGCACACATACTGGTGAGCACATTACAGCCAAGCAGGTGCCACGCATGAGCTGTCGGAGACCAGAACACTGGGGAGTGAGAGACCTTCGCCACTGGACACTCTCCTTTCCACATCCAACATCCAGAACCAGCAGAGACATTGCTGCAAGGAGTTTCTCAGGTAGGACACTACAGGAGTGCTTGCTAGCTGGGGACAGAGGTCAGCACAGTGGTCAGCCCGGGGAAAGCTTCCTGGTCCCCACTGAAGTGAGCAGCAGCAGGGAGTGTCCCCACACTTGCAGGGCCAAGGATTCCACAGTCACAGTGCTCAGTGTTGTCACCTGCCTCTTCAACAACATGGTTTGGAAACTTGGCACATTCACAGAACATTTGTAGGAAGGACCTGTGTGCCTCCCGACAGTCTGCCAGGGAAAACCAGTTTGTCTTTGTTTGTTTGTTTGTTTTGCTTTTAAAAAGGAAAAAAAAAACTGTAAAAAAATATTCTCTGAGATGCAAGGACGCTTGTACTTTGTACTGCCTTGGCCACCCCTGCTCATGTCACCCGCAGGTTCCTTGGAGAGTCTGGTTCCAATGGCAGCAGGACACCCTGTGTGTAGCTAGGATGAGCACTGTCCCCAGTCAGCCAGGGGAGAGCAGTCTGTCTGTGCCTGTCACAAATCCGTGACTTTATTCTCCACAGCTGCTGCAATCTGTTGCAGTCTATATCCGAGCTGCATCTTCTGTGCCGTTGGGTCTTCTTCCAAGGCAGTAATGATCTGCAATGAGACAGAGCTCACTGGGAGCCTTTTTCTGGCACACAACACTCAACCAGCTCAACTCCATGCACCATGGAGAGACCCAAGCTGGAATCCAGCATGCTCAAGACTAGAGTGGGGATGTACTAATTCATCTCAAATTACCCACAAAATAAGTATTCTAGATTCACTGTAACAACTTAGAAACTTCACAGCACAAAAATAATACTAAACTTCTCACACCTGAACATTAAGTCTTTAGTAAATTAATCTGCCCTAACTGCATTTCATTTTTAGGTAGAGTGAGTATTGAAGTAAAAAAAAAAAAGCAGTGTACATGAAATCCCAACAACCTCCAAGTTAGAGCTAAGTCTTTTTTGGTGATTTCCTCCCTCCCTCTTTGATAAGAATACAGCAAACTCACAACATGAGTTATACATGCCAATGAACCAATACAGTGTTGCAATAGCCTGCCTGCTCTTAATTGTTAATTTTTGTAGGTTTTTTGTTTGGATGGTAAAAGGAGAAGAGCATGTTCATACCTGCTGGAAACACAAACACACACTCACCTGGTCATAGTACTTATTGATGTATTTGTACAATTCATGTAGAGCCACCAGGGAATTGAGGTCACCTGAGTAATTCTGTGTGCAAGAGGAAATTAGACAAAACCATGAGACACCTAACAGTTGTTCTTCCAAATTTTGTGTCCTCACAACTCATTAGGAAATGTGCTCATTGCACAAAGCAACAGGAAAGGGAATTCATCAGCAGTTCCTAGCAAAGGAAAAATCACATGTACTCCTGGCCCTGATTCCTTTCTATACTTTTCTCTTCACTGCCCCTCACCCTCCCTGTGGTGCAGAGCAGCCACTGGGAATGGTCAATATGTCTGAGCAGAACTGCACACTCAGCTGGAATATCTCATCTTTGCATTAACAACACAGGTGAGGTTCAGGTAACTTCTGAAATGATTTTATTTACCCGTGATAGCTCAGCCAGGGCAGAGTTCATCTCCTGGTCACTGGCAGAGATGGTCTGACGAATGTCTGCGTAATACCTAGACAGTGGTACACAGACAATTAGTGTGTGGTTCCTCCTTCTCACTGCTTAAACTATGACTCCTCACATCCATCACTTACCTTTCCACCATCTGCTTGTAGCGAGGAATGTCCCGGGCATAAAGCAGCTTATTGATCGGAGAGTCCTTGAACATACAAAACCAGAATTGATTACAAAAAGCTCCTTCATCATGCTGTGAATTAACCTCAGCAGGTAACATCATCACTGCTATTTTCTGTCATTCATTCAGGATCAGGAATTTTTGACCTCTGCATGGAGAGGCCCTTCAAATAGGAGGTTCCCTTCTAGTAATGCAGTCTGAGGAACCCGGAGATGCATCGGTGAAAGGACCCTAGGGATCCCTAGTCTAGCCTTCCACTTGGAGATGGGTGATCACCAGTATGAGATCACATGGACTATGGCTTTGCATAGCCAATGCCTGACATCCTCCAGAGATCCACCCACCCCATCTCTGGTGACCTGTGCAGGACTGTCCCACCCTTGGCACAGAGTGAGGAGTGGTGGTAGAAAGTTTTTGTAATAGCCAACCAGAATGTCACAAGATGCACCCTGTTGACTCCCACTGTCTGCCACAGCCAACTAGAGTTTAGCTCTGTCCCCCAAGTAGCTGTAAATAAAGAGCACCCCTCAACAACTTCTTGTTCCTAAACAAAATCAGCTCCTCCCTCCTCTCTTCCCAGGGGTCCCCATTATTCTCCAGTGGCCCATGGAAGCAAGGATGAGCCTGGCCTGCTGTCCCCATGGTGCTACATAAACATTAATGCCTTCCTGGGGTAGCACTGCTCAATTCTGTGCTAACCATGCTTCCTTCTCCCTCTGTACTCACCCGCCCTAACTTATGGTCAGCTATTGTGCAGGAGTCCATGAACGTCTGCGCAATGACCAGCAGCACAGCGTCCACGTTATCCGATGTCTGCACATCGAAAACAAACTGGGGATTCTTGATGATGTTGATCCAGAACCGCAGGGGCAGGCTGCAGAGAGGACAGAGGAGCAACAGGGCATCAGCCAAGGTAGTGCTATGGTACAGAAAGATGTTCTGCACATTAGTGCATCTCTCAGCTTTGCCCTCCACCAGCAAAACCACCAGCTCATTGCCCCAAGCTCTGCTGCCCTACACTCCCATTTTGCTCCTCCCCAGCAGGCAGAGGTTGCTGGCTCTTTGCTGGCTCTAGGCAAATCAGCAGTGCCTCCTTCAGGGCCCTCAGGAACTTCCTACCTGTTTGTCTTCCAGATATGGATGGTCTCGGGGTCTGCGATCCCATAGTGTATGGCCTGCTCATCCAACAGGTCAAAGAAGTATTTGACTGCCAGAGGGACAGGACGGTTGGTACTGAGGATCACCTGGAACAAGTCATCCACAAACTTCTGCAGAGTGCCCTGTGGAGAATCAAGCAGGACAGAGTCAGCATAGGCAGAGGAAAGTGGAGAGCCCAGTCCTAACACAGATGAGAGGTCACCCTCTTCTGCTCAGTGACCTCCTCTCACCCATCCAAAGGTACTTTCCTCACCCCCACTGCAGGGAGCAGCAGCAAAGGAGAAAGGAGGCCCTGGTAGTTTGTGGAACAGAGGCCAGGGAGAAACTCATGAACAAAGCAAAATGCAGAGAGGAGTCAGATGTACTCAGAGGCACGACAGGTAAAGGGGGTTGCTCCATTTCATACACATCCCTGCAATCTCCCGCTAGATATGGAGGAAGGTAAGATCCCAAGCACAACACAATCTGTGCTTCTCCTCACCTTCATTGAGAGTAGACGTGTCAGATAGATCTCTGGGATCGCCTTGGCCCGCTCCCGATCTCTTAAACTCCCACGCCGATGCTTGGGAAGCTCTGGCTCTTCTGTTGGTTTTACCAGGTGCCAAAGTTTGATCCCACCTTCATCTGCATCCTCCAGCATTGGTGTTTCTAAACCAAGCAATTGTTTACAGATGAATGTCAGTTCTCTCACAGTAGACCTTGTCCAAGTGAGCCCCAAGGAACCAAGATTTCACAGTATAATAGAAACACAAATGAAGAGAAACTTCTGGAGACCTCTGTCCACCCTTCTGCACAGATTGCAACCATTGCTAGCACTACAGCATATTGCCTTTGTTCACCTAAAATCTTCAAGGTCTTGGAAACTTCCCCAGCAGAGATCCTCCACTACCCCAGTGGCGTTTCAAGGTGCACCATCCTTGTTACTGAAGATGATGTTTTCCACATCCAGTTTCAACCTCTTAAGCTGCAGCCTGTGACTATTGTCCCTCATGCCACAGGGGTATCCATGGAGCTGTTCACTCTGCCAGGCAGTAAGGGAGCTGCCTGGCATCCCATTACCACCCTCAGGCCAAGCTCTGCACCTCAGAGTATTAAGACTTCTACAAACTGCAGACTGCACACTCAGGCCTGGTGAGTCAGAACTAGAGAACTGTGCTTGTCCTGCATTTTCACACCCAGCCTGGCTTTTCTCTGCTCTCACACACTTGGGCTTTTTTCTCATCTCACCTGCCCAAGCTTTCACATTTCCTGACAATCCTATGAGGGTCCAAAGCACTTATCAGCCTTCTATAGCAGCATAAAGCTGGGGCAAGAGATTTGTCCCACTAACTGTCAAGTGCTCTAAAATCATTTCATGAGGACAAGACATCAAACTCACTCTCTCCTGGGATGTAATCCTGATTCTCCCTATGGATGTGCTTGGTCAGGCGTGGGACCAGTGCTACTGTTGCTCCATCAGGCACCTGCATAGGAACAAAACAATATTGAAAACAAATGGCATGTTTCTCATCAGCACAACAGGCAAGTGCTTGTAGACCAAAACAGACTATAATGTTACTAGAAACAGGGACAGAAACAGAGATTCTGGGGGACTATCACTGCTGTCTTTCCTGATGGTGAGAAAATCTCCCAATTAGAAAACTGATGTGCAAACTACAAGGAAGATAATGCTCAGGGGTTGAGCAAGAGCTTGTTGCAGCAAGCAATGACATATTGGTGCAAGATATGACACATTGGTGCAAGGGAATTAAAAAAATCCCTCTTTCCATTCCTAGAAGCTACTTCACAGATCAGTGCATCATCACCTGCTAACTGATCTGGACTGGAACATGAACAGACCCAGCACATCACCTCCATTGCAGCAGCCACCAGGCATGAACTTTTGCCTCTGTCTTCCAAGACCTACACCTGCTCACATCTCAGGTACAGGTTAAGGACAGGGCTGTGCTTGCTGAAGTCAGAGTGCAGACCACAGCACTGACATAACCTGAATATTCTGCTGCAAGAAAGGTCCAACCTTTTGATAGTGATCCACCAGGAGCCAGAGCCACAAATAGAGCATGACAGTGTGTAGATGAGAGGAGAGACAAGGCAATGGCAGACTGAATTCTGACCTTGTAATGCTGAAGAGTGTTCAGACGTTTCCACGTTCCTTGAACAACAGATGTCACATCCTCATCAGACAGTATCAGGTGACCTGCCAGCCCTGATCTCCACTCTACAGCCATTGAAACACAGAAAATGAACAGATTAACTGTTAATTCGAGGCATCATCTGCTTCAACCTGGCTGACCTTGTTACACACCCACTGATCCTAGTCAACCTTTACCCATGCTATTGCACAGACAACATAAGCTGAGCAAGTGCCTGTAACAATGCAGACACTGGACAGTGTCTCTGAGCACAGGGACAAGCAGCCTCATAGCCTACCAGGTTCCACCTGCTAGGTTCCTACAAATTCTGTCACAAATATGCATCCATAGCCCTTATTAGATAATCTTCTCCCAGTACCTGCTCACCTCTAAATGTCACCACTATTCAGCAACACACAAAGAATGAAGAAGATGGAAAACTGAGCATTTTCCCTCACAATCTAAGCCCATTCATTAACCACCATGGGCAAAGCCCTCCCTGAAACATATTACTGAGAGGCTGCCATTGACTTCACTGCCAGGAAAAGACAGTCTATGACTAAGACTATAGCATCTCTGCACTGCTTGCAAATCATTCTCCCCTCCTATAAGTTTTCCAGTTTTTTTCCCCCCGAGTCTCCCTGCCCAAGCCATTGTTATGATCTAAGTCTGGCAAAGGACACCATGAAATGGAAGGGGCTGGACCCAACTGCTTCTTTCCTACCCCTGCTTCTTGCTGTTACAACCTCTTTCCTGCATCCTGCCCTGTTGGGTCCAGCCAGAGTGCAAAACTCTTGGCCAGTGATTCTGCACACTCAGCAGAGAACGGCAAACATCACGTGTGCAAGGATGCTGTGCACAGATAGCAAACCTCCACTCCTCCACTTCCTCACTGAGTTTTGGCATCAAAGAGTTCTGCTTACCAAGGTCCAGGGTGTCTGGGTCTGGCCGGTGACAGTATGGTGTCCCTTTATAGATCTGATCTAGGATTTTCTCCTTCACCTGCGTTATGGTGTCACAGTCTAGCACTTTTGCAGAAATCCCCTGGGACTCTTCTGCCCCTCCTGCACCAACTCCTGCTTGTGTCAAAGCATTTAAGGTCTGCAGAAGAAAAGGTCACAGCTACTCAGCTGATAAGATTACATCTGACACATTTACACCTTTAATGGTTGGCATTCAGCTAAGTTAACAGCTAGTCCTTTCACTGGAGTTTCAGAAAAGAAAACATCACATATGTTAAACACCAGGTTCCTACTCTTGTGTCAAGAGCTGGAAGCCAGTTCAGCAGCGTTGGGGAAGAAGTTTGATGTGCCATTAGCAATGTCATCTCCTTAATTTGTAGACACAGAGCACAACACTACATCAGATGACTGTGGTGAAGGCTCCCATCAGCCTAGGGCAAAAGTGCCTGATTTAACAGAACTCTGGCTCATCTATGGACCTGTGCTGCTGGGGCAAACCTGGCTCCCAGAAGACAGTGGCAGGATGCTGCACTTCTGCCTCGGTAATTGTAGCAGAGACATTCAGCCCTGTCGTACCAGAGGGGACAGAAGATTTGGTCCTTACCAGAGTCCTGTACTCCAGGTCCTCTCTCAGAAGACGGTTGTCATTCAGGGTGTATTTGGCTTTCCCTGTCACCCAGTCAACTGGTCCTTTGTCCACCTGGTGCTTGATTCCTCGAAACAGCATGTAAAGGGGCTCCCCAACAGAATCCTGGCATGGAAGGGAAGGAGAGAAATTCAGCTTGCTGCTCCCAGCAGAGCCCAACGGCTTGGAAACATGGACACCAAGCAGAGAGGGAACAGGACTGGGGACACAGCAGCTGAGCCACGGCAGGCAAAGACAGAGCTTGTGCTGACAGCTCCTGCTCCATGCGCAGGGAAAGTGCACTGCCCAGCTACCAGGGAGGTGCACATGACTAAGGCATTGCTCTGCCTCTGTGTCACTAGTCTGCAAGACTCCTTGCTGCCACCTCCCCCCAGAAAAGGAATTAGACCAGCACCTGCCCTCCCCCAGGCACAGACCAACCTATGGCCAGTGTGTTTAAAGATATGGGAGATACCCTGAGCCCTCCATGACCTGGTGAGACATTCTGGAAACAATGAGTAATACTAATGCTGATTTAAGCATCCCTGTTCCCAGTGAACAGCTCAGCTCCCTTGTTCCTCACCCAGAGATACAGGGTGAATCTGGCACTATTTCAGCTGTGAGTAAGGCACAAAGCAAAGCTGTAGCTGTTTCCCCCCCACAACGGGACAAAGAGCTCACCCTCACAAACGCGTACAGGCAGATGGACATCCAGTTGGTTAACAGCTTCTCTACCACTGTTTCTGTCCTGAAAGAGAGAATTGCGTTGGTCACAGGAATATGGTGCAGAGTGGGGGGTAGATTTGGACATAAAGATTACTCCTGTTGAGAAAACAGCACACTGACATGATACAGGATGAAGGGAGAGGGAAAAAAAGACTTTAGAGACCAGTAATGTTAATGCTTTTGATACCACTTATTGGAAGCACTTTTCAGCCTGAAGGAGGCACCAAATTACAGAAGTGGAGAGACACGAAGCAGGGGACAGAGGAAAGCCCCTGGTAGGTCTCAGACAAGGGAAAATTTTTCAGAAGAGTGGACCAGACAGGAGGCTAATAGGGATCTGAACATGGGAGATATCTCAGTTTAGCTTCCAAACTTGTAATCCCAGGGACCTCTAAACAGCAAAGTGAGATTAGCAGACTTGGCAGAGCCCTAGTACCTGAACACAAGGATAGAGTTAATGTACAGCAGCTTCAAAAGAAGAGGGACTTGGGGTAGGCAATTCCAGCACTCTACTCTCTCCACACCTTTCCTGCTATATTCCCTGCCACTTGCTGCCAAGAGAGAGGGGTATCATTGTTACTGCTTCACCCTGTTTGATACATGTTGTCTGGACACACACTAGTCTCACAGCTGCAGCCCATGCCATGATGTTGTCCTAGTCACAGGGGTTTCAGAGCTTGCCAGCTGGGCAGAAAGGCTCTGTAACCCTCAGGCAGCTGCCAGTGGGACCATGGCTGGCTCACTCACCTCCGCAGCATCAGCTTGGGGTTCTTGGCCACATACTGCTCCACAAGGTCGTTCAGGAGTGTTTTGAGGATGTCAGTGAAGTACTCAAGCTTCCCATGCAGTGACACTGTGAGCAATGATGCCACATAGGCTCGGTCTCTCGGAGAGAAAGTGCGCTGGATTTCCAGAGTGTGGATGAACTGATGGGGAGAGATAAGTCAGTGTGTGAATCTGCTGAAAACAAGGCAGTCAAAGCTGCTGGCGCTTGGAGAAGTGCTGCAGGGAGCTATCGAGGAATGAACCTTAATAGACACTGTCTGCTTCCTGCCACCAGCTGCCATTGACACGGCCCTGACCCCACAGCAGGCTGCAAGCAGAGAGAGGGACATTACCTTGGTGAGGAAGAGCTTGCTATTGAGCAGGTTGGAGAGCTGGACCAAGCCCTGCTCCACCGTTTGCCGCCGGCACTCAGGGATGTCCAGGTCTCTCTGCAGAGGTGACTCACGGTGGCCAGGGAAGAAAATACGTTCTGCATAGGACTTGTAGTCCAGGAAGGGGATTCCTGTGCCCACAAGGTCACTTGTGAGGTCCATCATCTCAGTCATCAGGTCTGAGGGAAAGGAAATACCCATGAGATTGACACAACCGATATGATCACACAACTGATGGTGCAGAGCATAAGGTGAGTGCAGGAACCAGGGCCAGCAGGATGGGACTGAGGAAGAGGAAGGATATTTCCTGTCAGGAAGAGGTACATTGGGGTCCCATTGCTGGAACATATAAAACTAGACTAGGCACAGCATAAAACTGCATGAGCAAAGTTCCAGCCCAGGGCTGGCTTCCAGCTTTATAAAGAGGAAGCCACTGTTCAGCACACATCTGTGGTTACAGGCATTACATACAGTAGAGACAGAGTATTAGAGACCTCCTGCTCCTCACTGGTTCCCACATTAGCTGGGGATTACAATCTGAGTCACCTGCACAGTCTCAGAGCCTCATGTTTCCCACAGCTGTAAGCAGCTGAAATAAAAGGTTTGTGGGCACAAAACAAGGGCTGCAATTCAACTTGCCCAACACAAAAAGACTGGGCTGGCAGCTGTCCTTAAGATCTCCCCAGTCTTGACCTTTAGCTCTTCATCTGAGTCTGGAGGATGAACTGGATAATGAGAGAGGTTTGTATAGGTCACTGTGCTCTGAATTAAAGAATTTAAAGAGGAAGAATTTGGCTATATGTTTCAATGCACCAGCACAGCATAAAGTTATTGCCTGCTCTGAGCTTTGCAGACAAGTATGCAGGAACACTAAGAGAGGAAGGGGTGAGAATGGTTCTACAAGCTTCCCTGAAGCTGCAGGAACCTAGGAGCTCAGTGACTGACCTGTGAATTCCTTTTTGCATCTGTCTCGAACACTTGTTTCCAGATTTTCCAGCTGGATTTGAACTTTCTTGTAATCCCTCAGAGCCTGTTTGCTCTTCCTTCTGCAATAAAAAGCAAAATTGTTCCCAATGGCACTAGCCCAGGGACTATCCTTGCCAACTGTTGTGTTGCTGCCAAAGACTCCAGGGCAGTTGGTACTGAGGCAATTTCTACTGAACATCATCTTTGCAGGATACCAGATAGTGCTCTGTAAACCAGACGTGTCTCTTGGAGCACCCATTAGGTGTGGGCTCTGAAAGAACCACAGTGCAGGCTGTGACCAGCAGGTGCAATGTGTCTCCCACATCCAACACCACCAGGGGCTGAGAATTTAGCACAAAATAAAGAAAACTAACTTCATTCAGGCCCAAGATGTACAGGCTTGGTCACATCCACTCAATGTTGAGGAACTTAGAGACCTCATACAATGCCAGACTTTCTTACCTGTATATGAAGACTATGACCAGAACAATCAGTGCCACAAAGGATGCACCAACACCCAAACCAATCTGTGCCTCCAGTGGGAAGGTGAGTTGGCTTTCTGTGTCATACTGCACTCGGCCCAGGAGGAAGTTCAGGTTTCCCATCTGTACCTGTAAGAAAGTATGTGCAACAATGTAAGCTCTGTGCAGGAATGAAATTCAAAGCCACAGGGCTTCTCCAGAAGGGGTACAGCTAACACACAGCTCCCCAGCAAAGCCATCCCAGACCACAGCTGAACCTAGCTATAGTTTGCTTTCAGGCAGTGTAGAGTTCAGTGCAAGAGCAGCTCCTTGCCACCTTCACTAGCTCCCCCGTCCCTCACCAGGGCTTCTAACTTTCCTCACTTCCCATCTCACTCTCACTTCTTGTTTGTACTTCCAGAAATGCCAGGATTTCTGTGGAGCTGCCAATTCCCTACCGTGAACTCTGGGAGCAAGTCGGTGCCCTCGCGCTTCGTGCGGTGCCGCGGAGCTGGCTGCTCAGAGGGAGGCTCACAGTAGAGATGATTCCTTGTTAGTGTCTTCACCACACAGATTCCTTCCCCAATCATAGCCATAACTTCATCCTTGGAAATAGCCAGATCTAGATTTTCCCCCTGGAACAGATGTGGAGCAGCACATCAAATCAGGGAAAAAACAGCTCTGCATTTCCATGGCTCCAGAGAAGATGGAGGAGACCAATCCCATGGGTTGAAAACAGCCTTTTTTCTTCTCTGATTAGGCTCACATCTGAATTGGCTGCAGGAGTTAATTTTGTAAGCTAAAAAATTCACTTGCATACGATTTAGATTATAGCTTTAGGACCTGTAGCATACTGCATAAGTGCAGTTATAAATAGTCTGTCCTCTTAAGGCTCTTCAGCCACAGCACAGCTAAGCTCAACTCTTCACTCTGTGTATCTGCATAGACACAACAATGTGTATATATTAAAAAAGACAGTCTCCTGTCAGTTAACCTACACACTCAGGTGAGTCAATCAATGCCTTTCAAAGGTGTAACACATCTATGCTATTGCTCTTATCTGCTTTAATTTTGGGAGATTGATACTTTTTATTTTGTTAATAAAACCATGCTGACTAAAGTTAATTACATTTTGATGTTTTAATGCTTTCTAAGCCCAGAGCTCTGTCAGGTTGGCAGATCAGCCTCCTTGCTCTTTGAAAGTTCTCCTTCAGTCTTCTCACACTGCCCTACTTTCCAAGATACATTCAACCCCCATGACAGCAGCCTAGACATTTCTAGACTCTTACATCCTCATAGTTTTTACTCATGTAAAGAGCAAGGGGATAAACTGCATCTCCAGCTGCAGCCATTAACTTTCTTTAAGAGTATTGGGCTGGAAAGTACCTTTCCATACAGAAGAAATACTTCAGAGATTTTTTTCTTGCATGGACAACAGTAAAAAGATCAGCGACTCTGCCCTTCTGCACCATCTTTAAAGAGTGATTTTCCTGCCTTCACCTCGTAACAGGTCGTCCCTAGTGACAGGATTCTTTTACTCCAAAGTTACTTCTAGAGGAATCTGAACTAGTTACAGAAAAGCCAGCAGCTAAAAATAGGATGTGAGGATAATTAAGTACTAATATCTCATATACAAAGAGCTTATTAAGATTAAAAATCAAAAGGCACAGAAGTCTCCACAAGTCCTACGAAGCCCTTAACGATGATTTATGGGCTCAAGAGGCTTTTTCGATGCATTCTTTTCCCTCCTCTTATGTACCACTTCTCACAGGCCAAACCAGATATGCTGTGACAAGTTATAACCATAGCAAGTGCCTTAAAAACCTTGAATACTGCATGACACCAATTTAAAACTTCATAGAAGGAACCTCAATTCCAGCTAGTTTTTGTGTTACCTCCACAGAGATGACACTTCCTGGCTTGTGCCGATATGGTTTGGCAGGGTCCTCAGCATTCAATGGTTTGAGGATGGGGTTGACTTCATAAGAGAAGGGCATGGGATGCAGTGAGTTGAAATCAAAGCTCAGATTATCCAGAATGAATTCCAGTTTGATACGGACACTTCGCATCAGCAGGTTAATGGCTGGAGTTTTGCACAGGATCAGGTAGGAGGAGTTGACAAGACAAGGTTCTTCAAACTAAATGAGAAAGGCAAAAAAAAGTGTCAGTAGGGGAACACCAGTGCTTCTCCTGCAACTTGGCAATCTGGGGCCAGTCTGCATTCCTCTTGTCTGGAGCAATGCCAGTGGAAATCTGCTTAACTGTAGAGGGAAAAATCCAAGATCTGAGGAAGTCCCCATGTTCCCCTAAAGAAAGATTTCACAGCACTGGTTTTGTTGGAAGTTCCTAGGTTTCAGCAGTGGGAATCAGCTCTGACATTCTCCTGGCAGCAAATTCTGGAGGCATCAGCTTTCGATCTCCCTGCTCTGACAGAAGAGGATCACATACTTTCAATGCAAGGCTGATTTCCCAATCTGAATGCTTCTGTGAAAGTGTTCCTGCACCTGGCTGGGTATGTTTTATACATTTGGTGAAAGTATTAGAGTATTTTTTCCCCACCCTCTAGCCACAAATGCTTTCCTAGGAACACTGGTAAAACCAGATGTTACTGATGCATGTGCATCAGGAGCACATTCTCCCAGTTTATGTACAGGAAGTCCTCCATCACTTGCACCAATAAGGCAAATCCTTCCTGTACTTGGGCTGCCAAACATCCTCTACCTCTGAAAATTCTGCTGCATGCTTGGTGACCTTGGTGACCACATCAATACCTCTGTAATGATCCATCTCAGCAGACTGGCAGCAGGCGAGCAGAAAATGTTGGTAGCACAGGTAATTTCACTGAACCCTGCCTAGTTTTGTATCTCAGAGTGACAGAGAGCCCAGAGACTATAGGAATGGACTGAATTATGCAAATGGAAGAGTCTGTGCTGAGCCACACAAGCTCTCTGGGCTCAGCTGTAGATTCCTTTATCTCCATACAGCTGCCCTGCTATTTCTGCCCTATGTCACAATCCTGCACATCTCTAAACAGAGGCAGACCCAACCCATGGAAATGTTTGTGAAAGTGCTTAACCTCTCAGGCTGACAGAGAACACTTCCACTTGGCCAAGACTGTTGATACAATCCAAGCAGGTAACAGCAAGCGGTGGGGGGTGGGGAAAGCCCTAGGGACAGAAAGTCCACCTCTCCAGAGGTGGACACATCAACCGTTATGCACTCACAGCCCCACTGAGCACTTTATTGTGTTACCTGCTGGATGCTGCACAGAGCATCCTCAGGGCACTCGGAGTCTGGGATGATTCTGCGCCACCGTCCCAGTCCTCGGCGTCGGCGTTCAGATGGAGAAACCGTAACTCGGATCTTCGGTTTCTGTACAACATCCAAGTTGTATCCATGAACTCTGAGCACTCTCCCTCCACTGAAAGACAAAAGTAGCTGATCTCACCCACCTGTTATTCATTAGCTCCATTTTGCCTGTGCTCCCACCTTTCTGCTTATGCTTGTTCCTACCAGCCTGGCTTTACCCCAAAGCACAACTCAACAAATGCTGTTGGTGCTGTAGTACCTGCCTTGGCACACAGCCCTGGGGAAGGTGCTGCAGTACCTGCCTCAGCACATTGCCCTTGGGAAGAGGCACTCAGTCTTTCTACCTGAGGAAGCTTTTAGGTGGCTCTGCAAAAGTGATATTGGGATCCAGAGTGTATCTGAAGAGGGATCCTTCCAGTCTCCGCTCTTGGTCCCCGTATTTGATGGTGACTGGGAGTTCTGCAGACACATTGCTGGGACTTGTCTGGCATGCCAACTGATCCTCTGTCATCTCAGAGAGGCTTGGAGAGACAGAAGAGAAAACAAGGGATTAACACAGCCACTGCAGAGACAGATTTCATAGTACTATGCCTTGCTCTTTGCAGACAGCCTGCAAACATCTGGTATTTTCCTAAATTTCATGGTGAAAGCTTTTGTGCCTTATCTAAACAAGCAAAAATTGCTGGGCAGGTGTCAGGCAGCATTACAAGGCCAAAAAGGAGGTACAGTCACTGTCCAGACTGAAGAAACTGGACATATGCTACCAAGGCATGTGCACCCTATCAGCTGTGAGGTGAGTCAGGTGTACGTGTCCCAGGGTGCAAGAGAACAAGCAGCTCTCAGGGTTAGGCTGAGGAGCCAACTGCAGCTCTCCATAAAGAAAAGCAGTGCCAGGATGTGGTATAGTCCTGTCAAGAGACATATAGAACAGAGGTGTGTGTAGCACTGCTCCCATCCAAGGGATGTGGGCAGAAATGTCAGATGGTTGAGGTTGCTGTCATAACCCTCAAGGGGAGGATCCCCTGGAACAGAGGAGAACAGAGCTCCAACTGCCTGTGCTAAGGGCAGAGGTAGGCAGCAATCACACCCTGTGGGCCTCTGGGAACGACTCAGGGCACAGTCAGCACACTGGCAGATACTGATCTTACATTTGGCAAGGGAGGTCTCCAAGCAGGACACTGATCTCGTTAGGATGCCCAGTCAGCAGCTTTGAGCCCAGAAGGGTAAGACAGGTTCCTCCTGCTTTGGGACCCTGAGTTGGAACAATGGATTTCAGCTCTGGGTTCTAGGTGGGGGAGAAAAAAATGGGGAGGGAAAAAAAAAAGAAGTGAGTGATAAGGATCTCAAAAGACGAGACAAGGAAAGAAAACAGCAGAACATGTTCAGTGACCTCCAGTGCTCTGAAAATAGAAGCTACAGATCCCAATCACAGACAGGTCTCAGCTAGGCTCCAGAAGCTACCTTATGGAGCAGAAACAACAGAGGCGGGATCAATCACACCAGCAAGAACAAGGAACTGAGGACTCTTCCACAGACTGCCAAAGGCAGACAGATGCTGCAAACAGCAGCGTTGTGAGCCTCACACATAAACCCTAGGATTAACAGTTCAAAGGGATTGTTCAGAACAGTAATTGGATTAATAACTCAGGTTAGGTAAAACAAGGGAGCAAATAAATTGTCTGTTTGTCTAGCAGATGAGGAGATTACCAGCAGGGAGCCCTAAGAATCTGAGTTGAGACCTGTGCTGTTAAACAGACTTGCAGGTGACCTGAAAAGGGGAAATGAAATGTCATAAATTATTCAGCCTAACAAAAACCAGTACCACCGAGGAGCTGCAGGACATTTAGAGAAACCAAGCAGAGTGACACAACTAAGTCACTGCAGATAAGTGAAAAGCAAGAGCCACTAAGTGAGGAGCAGGGAGACTACAGGAAAAAAGCCAAAACCAGCTACACAGCTGTGAGTCTCTAAATAATTCCTGCCCATTCAGGAGTGCTGTAACAACTCTACCAGCCGTAAGCACAGATCTCAACTAAAACACACCAAGTGGTTGGAATTACTGGGAAGAGAATTAAGAAAAAATATTTTCAAATTAAAAATTCCTTTTGCACTCTCTTCTTGAACATAGCATAGAATTCTCATCACTGCCTCAAAACGGTGATAACAGAACCCAAACCTAGAGAAGAACAACGAGCATAATCCAGTATATAAAATGTTTCTATAGAGTCAAAAAGGAAGGGCCTAAGACTTCTCAGGATCTCTTTCCCCTCTCCATGGGAGAGGGAGACATGCAACTAAGTATATAACTAGTAAGTTGCACAGCAAGGATGAAAAAGGAGTAACTGTATCTAAAAAGTACTTAAATATTATTTCATAGTTGCTGGGTTTAAGATATCAAAAAGTTATCAGAAACATGTTTAAAAATGATAGGAAACATTTCTCTACACAATGCATGGGAACTTTGGACTTACTGCCACTACTGCTGAAGCTCAGGAGGGAAAAGTGTGTTCAGACAGCAATTTGCACATTAAGAAACGGACAGTCAGAAGTCTTAGCAAGACATTAAGCCATCAATAAAAAATTCAGATTGGAAAGATATCCCCATTTCTCCTTTTTCTTTAAGCATTTAGTATTTACCATTGTAAAAAAAAAAAATATAAAATCATTAGACTACAATCTTTAGTATTACCCAGCACAATTGTTCTTATAATCTAAAGGGGGTGGGAGTGGAACAAAACAAAAAAATCCCAACACACCACAGAAAACAAACACTAGAAAAATCAGATAAAAACACCAGCAGCAAGTGCCTGGTAGAGCCACAAAAGTTCATGCAATAAATAGCCATTTAGCAGAGCTACTGGAAAAACAGGGTAAGTATTAAAGTTATGTTACCTGATAGGTGAAAACATGCCCAGAAACTCCACGTCCTCCTCCAGGTACCTCCACCACAACATGCCCAAACCTCTCTGTCCAGCTCCCGCCAGTGACACACACGATACTGCAGGGCAATCCAAGAACAGTGTCACACCAGGGAAGAACAGGGGAGCTGTATCCATCACATCTTGTCCTAAAACCATCTAGCAACCATAGCTTCCTTCTTCCACCCTTACCATATGCTCAGAATATACAATCAAACATCAAGAAACACCTCTAAAAGCTGGATTAGGTGCAGCAGAAAAAAGCAGAGGCCAGTTTCAAACAGGCTCATCCCATCTAAGATTATTCTTTCTGGGACAGACAGGATGAAGCCCAGTGCATCACAGATGCATGAAGAGTCCAAGAACTCTGCAATTGTCCAGAGATGATCAAAATTAGTCACATCTGGAGGGATCCCAGACCAGCAGTGGTCAATCCACACATCAGCACTATGTCTGATGCAGGAGAAGGCTTAAGACTGTAGGTTTAGCTGGCACTAGTCTTCAGCCATGGTCTCTGGAACCAGTCAGGTCCCCTGATCTGCACCGACCATTCTTCCCAGCACTTTTTCCAGACATAATTTGATACGGGAGATGCCAACAAGGTGAAAAGTCAAGTTGTACTTAGAACAGAGCAGCAATGAATCCCATGTTACAGCACTGATTTGCTAACAGAAAAGTACTCTCCAGGAGAATTCCCAGCCTTCCTGCACAGTAGGAGATTAATTTTGTCTGGGCCTTGATCAGGAGCGGGTTCCAGGTTCACAGCTATATCCTCTCAACTAAAGAGGTTCAGGAATTTGAGCTTTGGCAGTGCAGTCCAAGCCAAGACCCTGTGATGCCAGGTGATTTACAGATACAGAACACAGACACTGCTAACCCCAAAAAGATTATGCTCTAATTCTAGGATGAAAACAGAAAGCAGATGGATCCAGACAAACAAAATGCACAGACAGGACAACACTGCTCAACACAGCAGGCCATTCCCAGCAGGATCTTACCTGGCTCCCAGAGGGAAGGGTGCTACAACTATTGCTACCATGACATGGAAAAACACATTTGTGATAGCTCTGATAAGAGGTTACTCACAATTGCTCTTGTCTTCTGCTGGTTGTTTGGCTCCTCTCCCCTCCCTTGTCCAAGGCTCCCACCTACCTGCCCTGCCACAGGCCAACTACACAAATATCCCTTTCTCCTTGCTTCCTAGCTACCCCCCCAGTCATACCTCTCAACACCTAACTATGACCTTGTTGTATGATCTAGCCCTGGCCAGACACACCAGCTATGCAGTTCTCTATCACTGACATTAGCCGGGTTCAGCGGGACAGGTCTTTCTCCTTCTCCTTGTCATTGTGTGATCTGCCAAGCACTCCTGGCCACCAGGAGACAGGCACAGGGCCCACCAGGACTCCCTTGTCTGTCCCTGGTAGAGAGGACCTTTTCATTGGGTTTGTTCTTGGGAGTGGAAGTCTGCTGACAAGTGAAGACTGACAGTCTAGGGGTGTGCCTCCAACCACACGTTCCCTTCTTCACCCTGTCTTAACACGGTCAGGGTATTTCCCTTGCAGTGACACTTGCACAAGCCATGTCCTTTGTTTTACTGAAATCATCCTGTGGCTGGGAGAGACACCCATGAAACTGCAGAGTTCTGAGCCTGTGACTCCCTGACCTGGCTGGCCTGCAGGCTCCATGTGAATACATCATCACTGTTTGGCTGTTGTCTTGTACACAACCTTATCTCTCTAAGGTCACTGCCTGAGCAACTACTCAGACAGTGACCTTACTCAGGGCACTCCCTGGGGAATGGGCAAGGCTCAATACCTGCTACAGCAAAGGCAAAGACATCTCAGGCTGGGTCAGCAGCCAAGGGAAAAGCCAGCGCCTGCCTCTGGGAGGAGGTTTCACAGATACTCTACCTGCTAGAGATCTCATACTCTTGAGCATCTACGGCACAGGGAATTCCTGCAACAGTGACAGTTTCTGCAATGTCTTGATGTTTCTGCCCGAGGTTTGAGCCAGTGATGGTGATTCTAGTGCCACCTTCCACTGGTCCAGACAGGGGGTACACCTGCAAAGACATCCGCGCGTGTGTAAATGTGACAGTATCTCAGACCTCTGCAGTCTGGTGACTGATCTACAGCACAGGGCCCTTCACCTGCCCCATGACAAACTCCTCCTGCTTGGATCACTGCCATTGACTCCTTTTACTGGCTTGGACTAGTACCAGGTCGCACCTTCATTGGAAGAAAGGCTATGAAGAACACGACAGTTGGAGCCTTCTTTCCCATACCTTGCTGTTGCCAGCAGTCCCCACCCAGAGGTGATAATCCACTTCGAAGGCAAAGACTGCCCTGCTTTGCCTTCCCATCAACATGCTGATCACTCCACAGGGCATTTCTGCTGAGGAGTGGGAATGCATAAGCCAATATGTGTTACTAGTATTGAAGCAGCAAGCATCATTCCCCCCTCAGCATCAGGATGACAATGAATTGCATGCTGCACAAACGTCAAAGCTCTGTCCCTGAGCAGCATCCAAGATAAACTAAGACAAGATGCAGCACATGGATGTTGTGTGCCACTGGAGGGAGGACAAGCTGACAGCAAAAGGGACACATGGCTACAGACACTTGTCATGTGGCAGTTAGCAAGAAACATTTAAAATAAACAGACAAAAATAATTAACTCCAGTAACCTGTCATGCCTTTCCCATCCTTGCTTTGCTGCTGTCATTAGGTTTTTGCCCTCCTTTGCCCCAGGCTCAGTTGGGCCAACCAGCTGCAGGGTCTGGCTCAGGACAGTTGGAGGATCCATCCTGTGGACCCTTTCCCAGCTCCTGAATGCTTCTGCTCCTGGTGTGCCAGTTTCAGCTCACATGAGATACAAATGCATCTTTCCCCACTACCAGAAAACTGAAAGCCCAGCACAACAGTCTAGAATTCTCACAATGCTGAGGGAACACAGTTGAACAGGACTAACTTCCTCTTCAGATGGCCAATGTAATATTGAGCCGCACTGTTTACACTGAGTTCACAGCCTTTTGAATTCCACTGCAGAATGGAGCTGTCCTTGCCCCAGGTGCAGTACAAATTACTCACAGAGTGAATGAGAGGTGCTGGGCACAGGTCTTCAATTTCTTCCTTGCAAGAGCCCCTGAAGATACAGCTGGGGCTGTCACCTCCACACCACACACAGTTGTACTTGGAGTCAGCTGTTTGGCAGCGGCTACAATCACTGTGTCCCACAGAGCAGTTGTAAAATGTCACTGCAAAGGAGAAAAATTTAGAGGCATCTTCAAACATCCTCATAGGGCAGAGAATAACCCAGCAGCTTGGCATCTTTCACAGAACCCACTCCTCCTCCTGCCCTGAGACAAGCAACAGATGTGAGGCTTCAGGTTTTCCTTAGTTTCCCTGTGATATGACTACCACAGGTACAAAAAGCCTCATCTGAGGATTTCTCACATCTTTTCCACCTCATCTGCTGTTTTTGCTGGGAAGGTGTTGCACTCCTACCGTGAAGATCTGCAGCACTGTCCACTCGAAGGTGTCGTCGCCTCTGCACAAACACCACAGCATTGAATTCGAGTTGAGGTGCTGTGTAACTGTACTGCAAAGACAAATACCATCAAGTGGACTTAATAGAGCACAAACAAACCAGCTGAGTAGGCAAAAAGCATCAACATCCATCCTGCATAGTGCATGGCACATAGAGCCCACATGGAGCTTCCCATGCATGCAGACAAGGCAGTGTTTAGCTGGGGCAGGGGCAGCATAGGCCTTTCCTCACTGGTTCACAGAGTCATAATTCTGCTCTAGAAAGAGTAGCAGGCTTTGGTTCATTAGGATGAACAGTGAAAACAAATGAATGCTCACCACAATACTTGTCTAACTTCCTAAATGCATTCCTACATGGATAATTCCCATCGACAAGCCACCTGCTCAGAAAACCGCTCAACCTGGCATTTATGCAATCTCCGTAGAGCTGAAGATGTAGGATTACAATGGGTCTGCAGGGTTCATGTGCACAAGAGCCTATGTTGTTCTTCTCCCTTAACTATATGAGTTTGTGAACTAAGAATATCACCTCTGCTTGCAAATCTTGCCTTAAGTAAAATTCACACATCATCCAGAAATGTAGATGGCTGCTTTAATTTTGCCTGCTAATCTTACAATGCACAGGCTAGCTTCTACCACCAAGAACAAAATTGGCATCAACAGCATTTTTCTTTTCACAAAAGAACAACCATCACTCAAGTCAGGATCCAGAGAACAACAAACAACAGCACCTCAAGCTAAAGCAGGAGCAGTACTGTGCTGGCCAGTTCAGAAACAGCATCAGCCCCTGCTACAGCCAATGCAGCAACAGGTCATGTGGCTCAGACTGCACAATATTCCTGCAAGCTGAAGTTACCAGCACTCCTGGTCAGCAGCATCACAGATAAGGACCCCATAGTGCTAATATGCTCCAAGTATTTTTCCAAAATATGCTCCTTTCCCCAGAGCTTGCCTTACAGCCTGCTGCTTGCTGAGCAAAACCAGCACCAGTGTGAATTCTGAAATGGCACAGTAATCTAAGCACTTACCTGGTTCATCTGGCAGGTGATATAGCAGAGGGACCGGTTTGTTTCTTCTCCTTCCACATAAGCATCCATCACCACTGTCTTCCCCTCCAAATTCAGGACACACTCATAATCCCACTGCTGGTCCTGTAGAGAAGAGACACATGGCACTATTTCTCAACAACACAGAGCTTCTGGCTGCTCAGGTGTCCTCCTGCCTCTCCAGTTCCGTACCTTTTACCAAGCCACTTACTGTGCCAGCAGTGTGCTCCTCTGTTTCCCTTCATGATGCCAACTCTATGCTACATTCAAGGGCTCTCTATGCTATCACTGCCTCCATGTATGAAAGGGAAACCAACACAAAACAAAACACCTAGAAGGGATTGTGTGTGTCAGTGTGGGAAGAACTCAACACAGAGGAAGGAATTTAAGAAAAACTGGTGGGACTGTGAAGTTATGCCTGTAGGTCTCTGTGAAACACTAGCTTGGAAGTGAAGAGTGGGGTACACAGATTAGGGCAGAGCACATCAAAAACACTAAGCATATTTCTCTTCTCTCTCTGTCTCTTGCTGGTAAACCTCCCACTGAACTGCTTAGATACTTTGTGTAGAAAAGATGGATATGCATCTGCAAGCAGCTCTGCTCCTCTGAGCAGGGCAGTACGTCAGGTTTAACATATGAAGTAACAACTAGACTGTGGGTTGCATGTTCCAAGGTGGTTATTTGTAAAAGATTACTAAATCATCTTCTGTCTTGAGAAGCAAAGAAAATTTTTTCTCAGAGGCACACCCAAGAAACAGCTGTCAAGGGTGGTTTTCCCCACTGCAGAAGTTTCAGGTGTGACAGGAATAGCCACATTAACATGAGCATGCCAGGAAGGAAAAGGAAGAGATGACTTATCTTTAGCTTGTGGAGACACAAACAATCAGCAGGGATTCAAAAAAAAAGAACTATGCAGTGCAGCACAAGTGCAATTATCCAAACGCATGCAGATCTTCTCCAGCAGGATGGTGCACACCTGTACTCCCCCTTTCTCTGTGTGACCTCCTACCCACCAATAAACCCAGCTATGGAACTCCTTATGCAGAGAAGTAGGTGCATAGGAAAAACCTAGGCAGAGCCATGACTGTGTCTTACATGTATTTTTAGCAGTTGCAGTGCAGCACAAGTGCAATTATCCAAACGCATGCAGATCTTCTCCAGCAGGATGGTGCACACCTGTACTCCCCCTTTCTCTGTGTGACCTCCTACCCACCAATAAACCCAGCTATGGAACTCCTTATGCAGAGAAGTAGGTGCATAGGAAAAACCTAGGCAGAGCCATGACTGTGTCTTACATGTATTTTTAGCAGTTCATGGCCAGGTTGCCCAAACTGTGCCCTGCATTAATACAGTTTCTCTCGGTGGTGATAGTGTTGAGCTGACTACCTGATAGAGGTGGAAGTTCTTTCCCAACAGGGTTATCTTCCTTGCCACGTTGACTGGAAACAGTGAAGACCCCTGGATTCTCTGCACACAGGGACATGCATCTGGACCCCAGATAGGCTCTTCATTCTGAAAAAAACCCCACAGTACACAACCTCTACTTTGTGCTGAAATACTAGACTGGCAATCTGTATGAAGATTTCAAAGAGTTACAGTCTTAGACTGTGAATTCCAAAGCCCAGGAACTTACCTCCTCCCAAAACTCAGGGGCATCATACTGATAATCAAGGTCAGGGTGCAGGATCCTGGGAAAGTCAGGGACATCCCTCTCTGAAGAATCACCATCACCCGACAGAAGAGTAGAAGCAGAGAAGAGAGATGTATCATTCTCAGTCTGCAGCAAATCCATC
>NW_008663383.1:39852-40569 GCF_000695815.1 Acanthisitta chloris
CCTGGAGCTCTGTGCCTGCCTCCAGCAGCCACTCTGGGGGAGCTGACGGTGGGAGCTGTGAAGCAGATAGTTCAGTTCCTGGCAATCCTGGAGAGTCAGAGGCAACAGGGCTCCCTGGCACCTGGCTGGGGGTCTGGGGAGATGGGATGGCAGATGTCAGTGCCTCTGTGGTAGGAAAAGGACTCAGAGACCACTTGAAACTGGTGACATGAGGGGAAGGTGTTACTGCTGCAGCTGCAGAAGTGTGCAGAGGGCTACCCACGAGGGTGGTGGGTGGGTCGGTGTGCTGTGGCTCCTGGGCTGTGGTTGGCCCTTCAGTGGGCAAGGCTGCATGATCCATATTTTTGGCTGAGCTGGTGAGGACAGAGGTAGCAGGAGAAGTTGTCTCTGGCACAGTGACAGCAGGTTTGTCTGCTGGTGGTGGTAGTGGGGATTCTGTAGCAGCCTGGAGAGAAGCAGCTTCGGTTGAGAGAGTCAGGTAGGTATAGCTGAGGGTTTCTGCAGGCTCAGGCGTTGTATCCGAGGCTGCAGAGGGCGTGACGTGGTTGGGTTCTGTGGGGGGCACAGTGCTTGGACCCACATGCACGGGGGTGGTGACAGGTTTTGTGGCCATGGTTGGGGCTGTGGTAGAGGACTTGGTGAGGGGAGCTGCTGAAGAAGGATACACACTTGAGCTTGGGATCTGGGCCTAGAGAAAAACAACATGATGGGGTGAGA
>NW_008663383.1:40595-49697 GCF_000695815.1 Acanthisitta chloris
GAAAAAACACTCCCATAGACAAAAGGCTGCTTCACCCTCTGGATTTTAATGAGCTACACATTATGCCATCTTCTCTTGTGATGGGGCTGGGGAATGCTCACAGTGCAGAAGATCCAGCAACATTCCCTCTTCCCACAGATGTCTGAACCCACCTCTCCTCAGAGGGAGGTCTACCTGCCTTCATCCCCCACAAAACTGCAAGGCCACCTATGGCAGCCACAAACTGCATCTGTTCCACCACCCCACTCACAGCCTCCCTGCCAGCTTACTCTTGACCCTCACTTTGAAAACACGGGTTGGATAACCCCAGGAGAAGGGTGAGCTGCTTCATCTGATGGCACTTCCCCAGAAACCTGTCGTATCACGGATGCAGAGCCTCGAGTTGCTCCAAAGGGAGGCTTTGCTCCAACAGCTCACTTCCTTGCTTGATGTGACTGACAGCTGCTATTTTACCTGAGAAGAGATCTGACTCACTGCAACTGGCTGAGGCTGTTCGAGCACACAGGACTAGGACTGAGCAGAAGACATACCCTTTCATTGTAGATAATGGTTCCTTCTTCACAGGCTGCTTTGTGGGTGCAGAGGTGCTGCTGGATGCACCAGTTACATCCCCAGAGACTGCTCACACACTTCTGGCACCTGGAACAAGGACAGAAAAGCAGCTGCTAAGACAGGACGACCCAGGAAGGGACAGCCACCCTCCCTAGAACTACAGAACAGAAAAAGCAGGTGCTCACGGTGCCGATTTCCACAGCAGGGCCACTGCAGCACAGTCATAGAAAGAGAAGTCCACAGAAGCAATGAAGATGTCATGGAAACGCACTACGAGCTTTATGGTGATATGATCTGAAAATGAAAATAAAAATTTCTTAGAAATGGAGCCCCTACAAGTTTGCCATTGTGTTAGGAGACACGGCATGCTTTGGGAAGGATGGACTATGTCAAACTTGGAGACAGATTTCCTTCCATGCTTTTAGCATCTCAATCACTGGATTATCCTATGGACACTAAAAACAGGTTGGACAAGTTTGTCTGGAGCAGTTTGGGACAGCTTTTGCCAACCCATGGGAAGGAAGCCTAGTCTGAAGATCCCTCCATCTTTATCTCTATAATTCCACTGTATTAGAGAAAGATGTAACACTGAGGTTCAAAGTGGATTGTCTTCCTTTGTCATCTAAAGGAAAATGGAACCCTTGGAACTGACATGCCCTTCACATACTGCCTTCACCTTGAGAGCTTTGTTCTATGACCAGACTGAGTCAGTGGAGAGGTTTATAAGACTTGTAATCTCACTTGCTGGGACTGAAGGCTTATCTGCTTTAAATCCAGGTCTCACGTCAACTACAAGCCTCAGGACAGCCTTGTTCTCTTTGGGAAGAGACTGTCACTTTTCTGTAGACCAAATAGCTGCAGAGATGGTAAAAACCTACTGCAGCTGATAGCATCAGCCTGAATGAGATATTTTGCATATCATGGTACTAAATCAGCTAATTAATCTTGTTCCAGACAAATGCCACCAACCCTTGAGCTGGGTATTAGTTCTCCAAATAATGGGAACACACTGTGTTCTCTGCTTGACTCCAGGAATTGCTGTTTCTCCAGGGCAGCTTGCTGTAAAAATAAGTAACAAAACCCTTGTCCACTATTCTTCTCAGAATGAGAATTCAGAGCTCCCCTCTTGCAAGCTCTAGTCACAACAATACAATTAACATGTGAAGCTAGGTGCCTGATAGGATGGCAAGTGGAACACTATGCTAGTAGAACAGCTAGTGATGAGGGATGTATAGAAACCCATGATTATAAAAAAATAAGGGTGTCCTATGCAGCTGGAGGCTTGAGTCACTGCAGTGCTGCCAGCTCCTATCACTGTCAGAGGTGATTGCACTTGGCAGTGGTGGAGGGGCTAACACTTCCCAGGATTTCAGGGTTATGACACCATATTTATAAATATTCCTTTCTCCAAAAAGGCCATTATTTCCCATGACTGCCAATAATGCTGTTTGACAGTACAGAAGATGAGGTCGAGCACTTGCAAATTGAGAGCAAGAGTTTGTGCTACTAACTTGGAGCTCAGTGAAAGTGATGCATGAGCTGGTACAACCTTTAAAACAAAGCTGAGAAAAAGCAAATATTTCAGTGAGCTAGGAAAAGTATTGTAAGTAGGAAAAGTATTATATTGGAGAGTGTTGGTATCTGGTATCTAAGACCTTAACAAAATCTCATTTAACAAACAATTACCAGCTTCAAATTCATCTTAGCAGAGTACAGAAGCCACACAAAGAAGGACTAGCAACAGAGTGAAGGGGAGAGGAAGTCTAAGTAACAAAAGAACATGAAGAAAAAGCACAGTTAACATGGCAAAACTCTGTGCTAGGAATGCCTGGTCATAGTTCATTGTGTGGGAGAAGCACTGCGGAAGCAAAAGGACAACACAAACAGATCAAACGGACAGAAACTATCCACGAACAAGTTTAGGCTACAGAACAGAGGCCACTTGATAAGCCTCAGAGATGCAATATGAAAGTAACCTAGTTAAAGCATCTTGAAATAAAAGCAAGACTGACTTACAAAGGAGCTGATAAGAATATCTGAAGTCTGGAATAATGATAACTGGACTGTGGCTTTAGCTAAACTGATTTTTCACATCTGTGCTTAAATACAGGTCCACATTTGCAGAACTAAGCAGGGAGGCCAATTCTGCTCACTCTGCCTGTAGTGGCAGTACATGAAGCCCTTTCCCTCTGTGTCTGACCACCCTGAATGGAGACCTGGTTGGTTTGTTCCAGACTAAAGCAGTGTGAAACCCAGATATACTGCAAATAATATTGAAAATGAAGGAGTTTGAGATTGAATGAATGTGTTTGCTTGGTTCTGCTGTCATGTTATGTCCATGGAGATTGCTTCAGACCTATTAGCCAGCTGCATACTTGCAGGGAAAATCTGTTCAGCCATTTAGGTGAATGGTGTGGAATGCTTCCCAACTGGCACCTGCCTTTTACTTCAGATGAACAAGCTCTTTGGAGAGATCAGCTCATCAGAGCTCACACTGACAGGCTGGGTAAAATCCAATGCAAGGAAAATAAACTGAGAACTTTCCAGGTTCTTTAGAGTGGCCAATCAGCAATACTCAGCCAGCTATTGTTCACGGGCTGACTATGTATTTTCTGAGGCTATGCCGCATTGCAGATTTATTTCCAACTTTAAGGACCATGGGTCTCTTCTTGCCTTTCCTTACATGTACTTCCTTCTCCTACTACATGGATTTTGAGAAGGTTTGCATTTTGTTGGGTTTAAATAATAAAACAGTTTTAAAGAGAGTTCTCTCTCCAGATTCATGACAAAGCTGCCAAACCAGCCACCCCTCTAGACTGCATTTCAGATCACATTCAAATTTGCATACAACCCTTCAAACATGATCTCCTTTCCAACTATCAGAATTTGGCATTGGAATTTGGCAACAGCCCAAAATAGCACAGGATGTGTGTGACACACAAGTAGAAAGCAAACAGATATTATGAAGAATGAAATGAACACCTGCTGACAGTCCACATACATTCATGGCTGTTAATCCTGGCAATCTGATGGGCCCACAACATACTTTCTCCCAACAATGTTATCAGAGCTATCATGCTCCATTTAAAGCATTTCACTAACCTGTTCCTGTTGGCAAAGCCGGTGCTTGGCTGGGATCTGGAGAAGGACACATGATTCCTGACTCTGTCAGAACTGCTGGGCTTTCATAATCTTCAAAGTAACATGAATAAAATTCTTCCTCACGCAGAGAAGGTAAGTCTGAGATGGCCAAGAATATCTGCCAATTCAGTAATATCCAGTAAATAATCTGCCCTCTATTAATTTTCCCTCATTTAATCTAATTTTATGGTTCTGATTTTTCAAAGGAAGTGCTCCATAAAGAAGTTACGTACATATACACTTATTTTTCTATGTCTCCTAGGACTGATTGTTCCATTCATCATCTCTTGCCATTCCCAAACTGAACTTGGCATCCCTCAAGCAATGGACAACTTCACACTTTGCCCAAGCCCCTAGCAAAATGCAGGTTCTTGGCACCTCCTGACACAGTGACAGTCTTCAAATCACTCCAGCACCTTCTTAGCTTTTCTGCCAGCTCTGCCATGCCAGACTGGAGCTGTAGTTTTGGGTAGCTCCTTTCAGATCTTCCTGACAGCAAGTGTCAGAAATACGAAAAGCACAGACATGGGCACCTTATAGATACTACAGCAAGGAGGGATCCCACCCAAGCAGCCATCACATACTCCAGAATACTGACTAACTCTTAGCAGGCAAGGACATTTAGTTTTATGGGGGAAGAAAAAGACCAATTAAAGTAACAGCTTGGCTGTACCAGGAGATAAGTCCCTTATGTGAGGCAGACAACATGCTTGAAGGTTCAGTGATTCAGTACCCCACGGAGAGCAACAGAAAGACTTGTGACTCCTCAGATGCAGAGGACTTTCTACAAGCTTGAGCATCATCAGAGGATCATCACTACTCACATTTCTCTTTTCCTCTCTGCTGATATTGGCTGGAGTTAGTGACTGAACAGACAGACACTGCTGTGTAGAGTTAAAGCTCCAGAGCCACTGTTCACTCAACCTGGACCTCAAGCACTCGGAGCGACGGCTGCACCTGTAGGGAAGCAGCAAGAAGCCCTGTGAGAGACCTGTGCAGCAGGATTTTTTTGGCTTCCAAGGAGATATTATCTATATCAAGCATTGCTAGAGTCTTGGGAAAGCTGCTACATAGCCATGGAAGTCTCAGCTTCCCACCACCTTCAATAATAGGATGAACTGTTGCCAAAATATAGATGTGTATGCATTTTAGGGCTTCAAGGGTCATAAGTAGTTCCTATGGCTTTCTACAGGGAAGCAGAGCCTGCAAGCAGACACATGTGCTGGAATAAGCCATGTCTCATTAAGCAATATCAGTAGGGGAGCAAGAAGTGAAAGAGTGCTAAATAAGAGAGTGACACCAGAAGAAGACACAAGATCATTCCTCTACATTTCAAATGAGACAGTTTGAGCTGCTGTCAGACTAAAACCAGGCTGAAATCCACTGGACAGGAGCATTGTGAGTGATGACCAAAGACCCAAAAAGCAATGGAAAGATGTCCTTGTGTGCAACTGCTGGCAGTGCTTTAGGGAGGCAGAGAGAGGAATGGTAAGTTAGAGTGAATATCCCATAAAGGAACTAAAAATAAACTAAATCCAGACACAGATATAAGGATGAGACTAAGTAGAGACAATCCCTAAGTACTATCCCTCCGAACTCCTTGCAGGCAAACAAGGATCTGTCTTACCGTCCCTGAAGGACACACCAGCCACAGTAGGGATCTTTCAGTGCCAAACAGGATTCACAGTCCAAATACAGGGAACATTCCATTATGGGAACCTTTACCACCTGTCAGAGAAAGAAATCAGTGAAAACACAGCACACACGACACAGGCCCCAAGTCGTTGGTTTCTTATGCCCAAGTAAGAAGTCCCATTATCTGTGTGCTCACAGAAACAACTTCTTAATCCCCAATTTATCCTCCCTAAAAACAAAGAAAAAAGGAACAAGTTTCCAGAGCCCATCTGAATGGCCATTTCACAATATTGGTGCAGGACATCTAACAGAAAACATCAGGCTGCACAGAGGCAAGCGAAGCATATCGCAGTTCATGGGTTATACGTGACACTTCTTGCAAGGACACTTAATCTAGTAATAAAAACATATTTTCACAAAGTGGATTAAGAACAGCAGACTGACTATCATTCAGACTTTTTCTTTTCTGGACTCTAACATGTGAGATTATCTCTCTTGACATGCAGGTGACTGAAGCTGGAGGCCTCTGAATCCATCTGCACTATTGCCCAGCTCCACCTGGCAGAACTATAATTTTGACCTGAGCGTAGACCAGGAAGCTTTGATCAACATGGCACAAAAACCTTCTGCCATCTAGGGGTAAATTTTACTTGCAAAACTCTTCTTCTTTAACTTACCATCCTTGCTGATTTCAGCCTCTTGCCCTCTTTAATCCGCTACTACACTTCAGCTACTACTGTCAGCTACTTTGAAATACCAACTTCTAATCCCAGACCTATTACTTTTGCTAAGCACATGATATAATTTGCATCTTTTAATTGACAGAACAATTACTGTTAAGGATATATTTCAGATTTCCCTAATCTTCTTCCACTCACAGATTTCAACTCCTCCTTTGAAGTGTTACAAATTTTACAAGTATCTCAAAGTACACTGGAGGGGTGAAGGGATGCAGTGGTTTTCCAGCATGCTCTCAGTTTTTGTTTGTTCTTTCCTTCAGAGTAACTCAAGAGCTGCTTTTCCCTTTGCTAGGAGGATCCTTTCCTTTCCACCTCAAGGAGCTGATATGAGTGGTGTTGTACAAATCCTCTCAAATAAAGTATCCATAGCTGGATTTCCTAATTAGCAGACACCAATATCTCAAAAGCTTGAGGCATCGCTTCTTCTCCAACTGCCTCTGGGCATAAACAGAATTACAGAAAGCAGGAAAAAAGGGAAAGGTGCTTCACATGGCTCCTTATACAGCTTGATTTCATCTGCAAGACTGTGATATTCCTGGTCAGAGTACAACTCTGCTATCTGAAGATATTTCCCACACATTTCTGCTTTTTGGAGGTTACATGCCTACAGAAGACTAGCTTAATCTTTTAACTGATTAAAACCACAAGTGCTACACTTTTAATGACACAAACCTTCCCTTTTCTCTTTTTCATCTCCTGCAAAACCAAGATGAGTCACACGTGAACCCAGAGGCTCACATTCTTCTGCTCAGATGGAGATGCAAACTGTTGTCCAAACAGTTCCTGCTCAATACAGTGGAACACAGGAATTTGTGGTCCTTTGTCTTCATGCCAGTAGAGCAGCCTTTTATGGCCTGCAGTTCACATTCCTCCATCACTGCTGATACAGCCTGACACACTTAGGAAAATGCACATGCAAACAAGATACGGTTTAGGGTAACAAGGCTTCCTCCAGCTTTTGGAAAAGGCCAGTCCCCTTCCCTGTAAGCCAGACTGGCAGGCTGTGCACAGGCTTAGCCATATGCAGTTCCTCTGCTCCCCCTGCTCACATTAGTAGTTTGCCTAGACCTCAAATGCTTTCAGCTCCTCTGTGGAAGGGATTGTATTGCTCTTACCATTGACTGGGTCATGACAAAGAGGTGCTCCTGGAACTGGTCAAACAGCAGGTCTCCACTCACCATGCTGTTCAACTGGATAGATACTGAAGCATATATATGTGCATCTCCCTTGGCTCCTAAGTACACCTGCAAGAGAGTAACAGTTGTGCGCAGGAAAACTATTGCATCAGGAGTCGGGGGCACCCATCCTACATCAGGAATAAGCTGGAACCACTGATATGTGCAGGGATTTCAATCTCCCACCAAAACCTCCATGCAGTGACTTCAGCCACATGAAGCATGTGCCCAGCAACACCTGCAGAAGCCATGGAGGATGCACCAGCCCTGATGCTCGCTCAGTGCAGATGGAACCAAAGGCAATGTGACCACTGTTTGAGGCATACACATTTGTCCACAGTCAGTACAGCACGAGAAGAGGCTGCCTGATAATAACCATCTCGAGTAGGAACCCAATTTCCCAAGGGACAAGAGAAATTGTCCTTTCCCCCCCTTCTACCTGAGCACCTCTGATTAGTTTTGTCCTCTTGCTTCCTGTTGCATCCAAACCATACCTTGTGCAGTCTCCCTCTGCTGTCTCCCAGAAAAGCAATGGTGTGGCCATCTTCCACATTGACTGCCACAGCTGTCAGACGGGCCTCGGTTTTCTCCAGGAGTGGGGCTGCTTCCAAGGGCACCCGGCTGGCCATGGGGCTGGGAGTGTGGTCAGAGCCACAGGGGTAGGCATACAGGGTGTCCTTTTGGAGGGAGTGGAAAGAACAGGAAAATCAGTTTAAAAAAAAAAATAGATACAAGCAACATTAACATATTTAACACTTCTCACTATCTCCTTCTACCTGAATTCCTCAAACAGGTGCACCAGCAGTGAATTCAGCTTTGAAGCTCTCTAAGCTTTTTTTTTAGTGAGAGCCAACTCCCCATATTTTAATAACTAGTTTAGGTATGTTGGCTCTTTATACCATTACAGAATCCTGCAGACATTTCAGCCAGTCCATTCAGCATCAGTAATGAAGTGCATTGAAACTCTCCCTTAAGTTCTCCAAAAAACATTACTGGCTATACACTGCCATCATATACCTTGGGGGAAGATTTATTGTATTTTTTCAGAACAAAACAAAAAGATGAGATTTTCCGCTTCCAGTGCAAAGCCACCTGGTGACAAGTACCCCCTCAAACAGTTTGCATAGTTTTATTGTATCACCTACAAGTTAAATTCTGAGCCTGAAGTAGAATCAGGACATACATAAACACAGGGTGGAACACAACCTGCTCCAAAGAGCTTACTAACTACACTTAGAGCACATACAAGAGTCATTGCTGCACACTGCTTCAATTCTTCTGAGTCTTGAGAGAGTTCTGAACATTAACTCCACAGCACTGTGCAGAAACAGTCATCCTTCTGTTCCAGTTAGATCCCTCCCAGTCACACCGAACTTTCACTTACTGCATTCTAAAGGAGAGACAATGAAAGCTGCCAGCTTACTTACTACTTGTATATGTAGACAGAAGATATTCCATTATGAATCATATTTTTCCTAAGTAACAAACTCAGTCTTGTCTAGGATACTTCCTCTGTCACTTTATATCTTTCCTGACACCTTGTTCTGCGTCCATTTTAGTTTTAGTGTCCTTTTGGAGACTGAATGCAGGATTGTTCACCCAGCAATTATTATCTAAACCACCACTTTTTAATCGATCAGTGGCTTGTCTTCAAACAATGTGGCTTGTGTAAATCAAGATTTTCATGATGAAATCCCTTATGGTTAACATTTTTCTCCTCTTCAGCCCCTCACTAATTACCTCGCAAAGCTGTGCATGGAACAGCAGCATTAACCACACAGTCCACACCGACTGCAGCTCTTGCCTCAGGCAACGTGGTTGAATTTAGACTCCTTGTGAGCGGCGTTGAGCAGGGTTAC
>NW_008663383.1:49821-66727 GCF_000695815.1 Acanthisitta chloris
TCACTGATTCCATGGAAAACCTGGCCCTTTCTCCCCTCTCCTCCCATTTATCTGGACTGTTGTGTGTGTGTGGTGTTGGTTCTGTTTGCTTGTTTGTTTTTTAAGTACTTGACTGCTTTCTAGAGACACTAAAGGTAATCAGCAGCTTTTGACCAGGTCTGTGGCAATCCCACAGTAAAATATGTGTAACCTGCTGAGCTCTGTTCCCTTCTCAAATGCATTGCTCTATTAGCAGGGAAGCAAGACTTGACACAGCAGTGCCATGTAACAAACTATGCCAGTTAGACTGGCACTGCTTTCAGGCTGATGCTTTATTGTTTTCCTTTTCAAATACTAATCCAATGATTTTCTGCACACTCAGCAGTATGTCTTAAAGGCTCTGACTTAAAGCCTCAGAGGAGGTTACAGCTTTTAATGATTCTTGGTTTTCACTATCCTCTAAGCTATCTTTCATTTTTAGTGACACATTTTTCTTATCAGCTTTGTCATTTGATTCTTAAGCTTCTTTCAATCATCTTCTTGTAATTTAAAGATTTCTATTTCTCCACTTGCCCAGTTCCTGTAAGATTTATTAGGAAGCAGGCCACCACCTAATTTCCATACTGCAAAGCATTAAGTTGTTTATTTTGAATGGGATTCTAGCTATCTTCTGCAGCCTTTGTACCAATTCAGACAAATTCTGGAGCCTAATGACCTCACTACCGAGGCTGATTTTTCAGATTGCTTAAAAATACTCCACATACACGTCAGAAATATTTTGGCTTAGCACTGCTGTTGCCTATTTGTGATGCCAAGGGCAAGTCACTTCATACACAACATTTATCTACCATAAACCAATGTGACCTGTGCAAGCTCTCCCTGCGTGGCACAGCCTGACTGTGGCCTCGCAGGGGCTGTCTGCAGAGTGGGCAATCACAGCCAAGAGCTGAAATTTGTTCCATTCTACAGGATTGAGACCACAAAAAGTGTATCAAGTGCTTATACAAATTTACATAGAAGCTGTGTGAATTGCTTTCAGTGAGTAACATCCTGGCAACATTGCAGGAAACGCACTTCAGGGTTCATCCAGTGTCCTGTTGTGATGCAGCAGGTTTGGATGAAGCTGCTGCTGTGAATTCTGTGTGAGCTTCCTACTTGCACAGATAGGAAACAACAGGACAAATCTACATCTATGCATGAAGAGGATTGAAAACAAAAGGACAAGGTACGCCCAAGGAAGAGATGCAGCTTCCCCAAGCCTTGCAGAAACATATTTCACACTTCCAATTATCAAGTCGCTAATGGAATCTACATAGTCTCCTGCATCTCATGACTAAGAGATCTCCAGCAAACTGAACAAATGAATCGGTTCTGAAATTCTTATAAAAACAAGCTTTTTTTTTTTTTTGTTCCAGCTGAAGAGATTGTATTGAACTGTAAGACTTAATCTTAACCTCCTCTGATGGGCTAAAACCCAGAGGCAGAGCTAACTAAGGAAAAGGGCATACCTTGCACACAGGCTGGTTTGGAGGCAGAAAAATGTGAAATTAATTAGCATTATCCTTGCATTCAGCACAAGCTGCCACCATTGCAAACGAGTTAAAACTGTTCCTGCATAAAATGTTCACTGACAGCAGCTTCCACTCAGCCCTGACTGGAGCAGGCTGGAGCTGGCACAGACCCTTACATGTTGTTAGATACAATCTGAACGACAACCGCTACTGCGTGCTGAATAGTGAAGGATCAAGTTTGTTCAGACATTTACATACCATTGGACACACTTGTTAATAAAATGCCATACTTTGGTCAGCCCACTAGTGCCAAACCATGCAGCTGGGACCCTGGGATCATGCATCAGGAATCACATAGCAGAAACTGGTCCATTTCTCCCATCCTGTGCACTCACTGCTCCACCGGATCAAACGGTACAGGGGGACTCTACATCACTTTTGAATGAAAGATTTTTCTGAACTGCTCACACCAGTTTGACACCTAATTCCCTCAAGCTGCCCTAAAATTCACCTGTGACAAATCCTTCCATGCAGCCCTGCAAAGGACACACAGGGCATGGCTAAGAAACACAGTGAAAGCAGAACACCAAGCTGGGCAGTCCCTTGCTTCCCTACTCTTACATACTCCTCCTGACCTTACATTCATCCTGCTCCAATTTTGCTCTTTATCCTTCCCTTATCCCTACAAGTACTCTACAGTCAGCTTTAGCTACTGAAAGGAAAACCATAATTTTGAGGCTGGTTGTCAACCACACACCCAACCCCAGAGACTTCTAAAGCTACGTGGTACCACTTTGCTCTTTGCAGCACAAGACTGGGAAGAGGCAATTATCTGAACAGCCTGTTCTGTAGAGAGAAGACACAACATGCTGTTCTGCTAAGGACCAGCAACGCCCTTGGTGCAAACAGGCTGCTCACAGCCACAGAGCCTCATGCCAGGACACTGCATCCAGCACTGCCCCAGGCAAATGCTGCTGCTCTGTGTTTGTATCACCGTCCCTGATATCGCAGCACCAGCCAGTGTGGCTGCCAGACAGCAAGGATTCAGGGTCACAGCCACTTTAGGTCACAATTTTGTCCTGCAACATCCCATCATGCCTTTGTTGTTGAATATAAAGAAGAATTATCACCTTTTACAGCTCTGGAGACGTAGAAGAGTCAGCTCAGGAAAAGATCCTCCTTGGACCCTAAATTCTGCAGGACTAAAGCAGTCTATAGGAAATAGGGATTTTGTTGACACTTGGTTTTCTGGTGCTCTTTTTAGTTTCTGGGTGCCATTGCAGGAATCTGTTGTAAGGTGCACCTCACCATAAGCAACAGGGACCCAGCACACCCCTTAAATTCCCTTCCCAACACACAGGTGCACATACACATAATCCTCTCCTTCCCTGCAGCACAGATGAGGAGATGACACAGATAAAGAACAACCTGAACTGCAGCTTCAGCACTCTTGCCTGGTATTGCCATCAGACAGGCCTCAGGGCCACGTCACACCAGATGCTCTTCCCACTGCCACACACAGTCCCTCTCCTTCTGCAAGGAATCCTGTCCATATGGGGCAGAACAGACTGAGCCCAAAGGCTTTTAACCCAAACATATTTCAAGATCCATCTGCAGGAGCAGGATGACTTCAGGAACAAAAAGCTACACAGGAACACTCTGCAGAATACTCGGAGGTGCAAAGCCACTTACCGCTGGCAGCTGGACACAGTTGGAACTGACATCATATTCAATATATGCCACTTCTGTCCCTTCTTCCGACTTCCCATCTCTCATGTAGCAAACATCCCTAGTCCAGTTGGTCAGGCGATCCACCTCCTCCATTGCATAGACACAGAGTGCAGACTCCTCACTCAGTTTGCCAGAAGAAGCCTGCCAGGCAGAGAAGGCTGCAAACAGCACTTCTCCCTCGGTGTCCAGCTGCCCCTGGGCCAGGTCTCTTCCCGGCCGGGTGACATAGGCTGCTTGCAGGAGGCTGTATGTATTGGCTTTGCTCTGGCAGAGCAGAGGTAACTCCACATACGAGTAGTAGTGAGAGTCATCCAGGCAGATACGTGAGATGTAGGTCTTGTACTCACGCGACTGAGACTTGAGGTCTCGCCGGTAGAATAGGAAATAGACACTCGAGCGGTAAGTGAAGGATTTAATGAAGTGGTGGTTGTACTCTGAGAGTCGGCCCACAGCCAGCTTTGCTGTTTCCTCATAGGAGAAAATGGAGTGAGAGTCTGTTGCTTGAACATCTCCTCCATGGGCCCTGAGATTTCGAGTAGTGATGGGAGGAATCCCTCCTCCCACTCCTCGGCTAGTGTACCCTCGGCCCACAAACAGCAAAGGGACCTCGTCCTTTGAGTAGGCTATGAGTCCCACGGTGGTGATGTTGGGATCATTGGCAGCAACATACTGAGTGTCACCAGGGCTCTCTGGTCGGAAGAGGACGTGGTCGATGGACGTGAGGCTCCTCTTCTCACAGATTCCCTGGTGCACACTGCCACACACGATGAGCTCCTTCTGCACTGCATTCACGAGCAGCAGCTTGTTGTGATTGTCAGTGTGGTGTGCCTGAGGGCACTCCACCTTTGAGACCGGGGGGAGGCAATCTTTACTGTCCAGAACTGGTCCAGTCTGAACCACGTTCTTCAGCAGCAGGTCAGATGTCAGCTGAAAGAGAAAGTTGGTGGCCCCCAAGTAAATGGTCCCAGATTCCAAGTCCATGGATAGGTGGAGGAATTTTGTAGCATTGCGTGAGAATGTGACATACTGCAGTCCCCGTGGAATTGCTGCTCCCAAGAAACAGAGAACAGGAAGGAAGAATGTTCCCAGAGGCATGGTAAACACTCTGCAAGAGAAGAAAGGCTGTTATAACTCCTCAGAACCAGGAATGAAGATTAACACTCAAAATCCTTCAATAGCAGTCTCATTATGAGAGGTGGGCAAAGAGAACATAGAAAACAGAGAGCTAAACACAAAGAGCCAGCACAGGACATTTGCAGAACCACCAACAGCAAGAAGCCTGCAGAGTATCAGAGACTTTACTCAGTCATCTCCACACCAAGACAACAGGCACAGCAGCCTCAGGAAAAGCTGCAATACTGCAAGTAATGCAACACTGAGGCTGATCACTGCTCTTGTAGCATCAGAAAACCCATGTTTAACTTGACTCCTGCACAACTTAACTATGATGCTATGTTGGAAGTTCTCCAGGACAGGACCACATTTCCATAGGAGCCAGCACACTGCATACAGTGTTAATGAGCAATACCACAGTAAAATAAACCACTGCAAGACAAACACAACCTGCAGGACCATTGTTTAAATAAACTGTAGCTGAGAACCAGTTCAGAACAAACTAATAAGCCCTTTGCTCTGTGTTTGATCTAGATATCCTAATTAAACCCTCTCTTTGTTATCACTTATGGCTATCAACAGCCTCTTTTGGGTCTAAAGCTCTTTTACTAGTACTGATGAAGAAACCTTCCCATGCCACCTCTGCCACTGAGCATCACTCACCCATGCAGAAGCTGAGTGCCAGAATGAGGCCTCCAGCATGTCAGTCATAGCAGCTCCTCCCTAGGGCCACCAGTCTGTCCCCAGCTCTGCCAAGCCAGCCCGTGGGCCTCCACCCACCCGAGCACTAACACAGCATATCCAGGTGAGGGGGAGACCACCTTACCCTGCTCACTCATTACTGCACTCTTGGGGGACAAGTCTCTTGCCAGCACTCATCTCTTCACAGCACCTCTCCCAGTACTGTGAAAGGTGATTTAAACATACCCGTCCTATGAACAGTGCTCCATTCCTTCCCTGTCCCATGTCTCAAAGTGTAAGCAAGACCAGATGGACTAGGTGTTGGACAGACCCAGGGAACCACCAGACCTGTTCTGCTCTCCTCCAGAGGATATTCTGATCAACTCCTTTTGAAATCTACCTGACCCACCCAAGCCATGCCATAGGTGGGAACAACTGCTCTGGATAACATAGGGAACCCCACAGCATGGTGGAAATGTAGTAATAAGTACCTGCAACATTTAGATTAATGCTTTCCCCATGGAGAAAGGGCAGCAGCTGCAAGTACTCAATAATTTACTATGAGTACCACCTCATTTAAATTGAGAAGTAGGTGGGGATGCAGCTGTGAATCTATTTCCTTCCTTCCTTCCCTCCCTCCCTCTTGCAGACAGGGTATCAAAGCTGCATAAAGCTACACAGATGCCAAGCTCGGTCAGAGCTGATGAGTACAGTATCTCCTCCAGAACTGGCCTGTAATCTGCTGTGCTCATTTTGGTAACTCAGCTCCTCCAGGGTGATGTTAATTTTGTAGTTAAAAGTTAAGAAAACTATCATCACTTCCCTCCTATGGCATCATCCCTCTTGGGTCTTCCTGGTACGCTCAAAGTGCTGTTAGCCCAGAAGTGGGAAAAAATTTGCAGCATTTCAAAAGAAAACTACTCCAGCATTTAACTGCAGGACTTAACCAATTTAGGTCACAAACTTCTTGCCACACAAACTGTGTCTTACACTCATTCTGTACAACACCCAACACACAATGTGCAGAAAACACAGTAGTAATGCTGAGAACAATAGCTGTAAGACTCTAGATCTATCATTCTATTTCCCTGCTATTGCAAACCCCTTCACAAAGAAGTCTGCTTCCCAGCTCCTTTGTCAGTAAAACTGGCATCTTTGCTCTACCAAAAGACCAGTTGAGAGGATTAGTCTACTTGTGAAATCCAGCGGATGGAAGGTATTATAAATACAACACTTTATTAAATATAGGCTTTGTGAAGCTCTGGAAAAGCTCCACTTCACACGGTTCTTGTAGGTAAGTAGGTAGCACTGTCAGGATATACCCGGATGCAGGAAAAAAAAAACCTGGCACCTCCAGAGCACACAGCCACCGATTCACACCGCACCACTGCTGTGTTTAGGCTACGTGCACACTGGGGCTTTTGTTTCCCCTGATAATGGACAGTTAGTGCTTTCTGCACTCAGAGCTATGAACACACTCTGCTTCACCCAGACTGGCAAACAGCCCTGAACTAGCCTTGGAGTCTCTTTTCCAGAGTGGCGAGTAAGTGTGTTATAAGCACACAGCCACCGATTCACACCGCACCACTGCTGTGTTTAGGCTACGTGCACACTGGGGCTTTTGTTTCCCCTGATAATGGACAGTTAGTGCTTTCTGCACTCAGAGCTATGAACACACTCTGCTTCACCCAGACTGGCAAACAGCCCTGAACTAGCCTTGGAGTCTCTTTTCCAGAGTGGCGAGTAAGTGTGTTATAGCACTTGAGAGTCCTCATCATGCAGGAGAAGTTACCTGTGAAGCCTGATGAGGGGTATAGCCAGCAAGTAGATACATACAGACTGAAGGATAGAGATCTCACTTGACCACCACCTCAGGTTTACACCAGTAGAGCAGACCTTGCCCCAACTCCAACATGTGAGTTTATTTTTAATGCGGTCTCACCATTTCTATTGGAGAAAACATGATTTAAGGAACTACTTAACCACACAACTCTCTCTCTACCTCTGCACTGCCATTGTGCAGCTGTCACAATGGCTTGGTGTGCAACTGCCCAGAGTCTCCTCAGTTTCAAAGCTTAAAATGCCTGCAAACAGAACAACGGGTTGATGACCAACAGCAAGAGCTTGACTATGTTGTGAACAGAGCCACACTGACATGGAGAAGAGAATCTTTGATCTGGAAGCAGCTGAGGATCACAAGACGTCATTACACTACACCACTCAGAGGAATCTGTAATCTTCTTTCGAGCTAATGCAACCTTCCTTTGCCAGCACTTACACAGGAAAATCGGCATGTGTCTCCAGGATTTAGGAATTCTGAAATAGTGGCTTTCTGGCTAGAGGTCATGCCTACAAACTGCACAAATCTGCTCTGTCCCTCACATAACACCATTGACAACTGCCAGGGCAGAACTAACGCTTACACACATGCCACCAGTACTTGAACTGAAAACCCAGCACATGACACCACTCCAGCAACACAGATCCTGTTACAAGCTCTTTGATCTGTATTCGAACCTATCCCTAACATTTCACTGAAAGCATTTTACCTATTGGTGCACCTGTACTCGAAAGAGATTGGAAAAGCAACTAGCCCTTCATTCCAGCAGATAATAAAAAACAGATCTTGCTGTGGCCAAAGCTCTGACCTGAAGCCATCAATATCCCCCCAGAAGTCATTTTACCAAGAGCTAGTCCTCAAAGGTGTTCCAGGTAAGAAACTGCTATCTAGTCCTCATGACTCTGGGAGAACAGAGGGGAAAAAAAAAACCCAAACCAAAAAAGGGTAGTACAGCATGTTCTGCAAGCTACTTCTAATCACCCTGCACAATGGATAAACATTGGATATAGTGCTCTTTGTTAAAGAGCCATTAGCAAATGAACTTGTATTTATTGCTAGGTAAGCAAACATACATTAGAAATGAGCAGGAGCGTGTGGCTATCAATAGCTGGAAGCATTTGCACCCTACGCGAAAACCGAGAGGGAAAAAAAGCCAACAGTGTCTTTTGATTCCATTTTCCAAGTTGTTTCTGAAACACAAGCACTGCCTTTTTTTATGCTTGCTTTTCAGTTAAGCTCATCACAACCTCTCTGGGAGAACAGGAAGGAGGAGGATAACCTACATTTAAATCTGATGGTTTCATGACAAGCTACACTACTGAGCTCTTTATGGATTTACTGAACCGTTCTGCTTCCTGTGCTCACTGCTAGTGTATAACACAGCTGTTGCAGACAGATTGCACTAAAAGTGTGTAGCCTTTAATTAATTCTGAATGCAATTGCCAAGCCTTAAAGATTCTTTTTAAATATTCCATTTTTGTGATGAATTCCCGTTAAATAGGAAAATGCTGCGGACAATACTCTGAACATTGCCTCTAACTCGCTGCAAAATATTAATATCCAAATGATACTTGTGAGTTTCATTTATTTAATCTGGATCACAACAGAAGGGCTAGAGGATTAGTCAGTTCTGCCACAGAATATTTATATCACATCCACAAAACAACAACCAGTAAGGCTGAAGCAATGGCACCATTTTGTTACTGGGAAATTGGAATAAGACTGTGTTTTCTGTAGCACTATTTTTACCTCTCTGACCTCACGTATGCCTCTCCAAGACTTTACTTATTTATTAAAGAAACAAACCCAGAACTCAGGTGGACACATTTGAACATAAAGATTATTTCAGTCCTCACAGATTATTTCCCTAACACCACTTTCTATCTACCAAACATGGAGAGTCAGTTAATGTTCCAACTTCTAGGTTAGATTTCATACCCAACACTGAACGCAGTAGAATTATTCCTTGGAAAAAAGTAGGTCCCTAAAATCTGCACCTGCAATTTCCACTGTATCATTTGCAGGCCAACCTGCAGTGAGAGCACTAAAAGATTTAAATATTAAAAGCACCATTCTTCCAGCTGCACGACGACCCTTGTGCTCCAGCACATTCAAATGGCCCAGCAGCAGGAAGACGACCACTGCTGTGTTTTCTGCACAAAAGCCCTGAATTACAGCCTCCTTCGAAGCTTCATATGCTCAACAGAGGCTTGCTGTTTTTTGCTGTGAAAGATGGCATTCCCATTAAACAAACAAATCTTTTTTGTGAGTCTTATTTACTACTACCAGGCCAGTTCCCTGCTCTGTTGTTTAAGAACACTTGCAGCAAGCAGCTCCGGCAGAGATGAACACAAACCTCTGTTTTCCAAGTAAAATTGACCCCAAGGAGAATCCCAAGTCTAAGCCATCCTGTTGGAGCAGGACTGGCACAGACAAGGGAGCTCTGTTATACCAGATGTGAGTAATACCAAAGCTAAGGTCAAAATAACTTTAAAAAAAAAACAAAACCCAAACCTTTAAAGACAAAATGTGAAATCTGAAATGGCAAGGGAGGGAGGCAGATATTCTGTGCTACAGAATTAACAGCATTATTAGATAAACACTTGGGAAAATTATGTTTTCTAAGCCCTTGATAGTTACTGCTGACCATTACAAGGTACTTTCCTGGATGGAGGTTGAAGTTATACTAAAATAACATTGCATAAAATATTGTCAACTTTGTGATACTGTGGCCACTTCAGTGATGCTTGTGCATTGTTCTTCAGAAAAACTGTAGAAAGTTTCTGTAGAAAGCTCCTCTGGGGCTACCTAATGATCAATTCTAGCCATATTGAAATTAACTGAGGGTAGTAGACAGCAATAACTCTAGCCCAGCCAAACCTTACCCTTGCACAGATGAAAATGTGTTATAAACACTAGTTTAAGTTTCCAGTACAACTGGTTAATGAAGAGTTAATGATTAACACAATGTTAGATAGTAAACTTTTTATAAACCAAGACAAACTACACAAACATTTCCAAGGAATATAAAGCAGCCACAAGCTGCTTGCTGTTGAAGAAGCTTTCTTCACAGACACTCTGTCATTGTAAACTGAGGGTTGACTTTTCACTTTACCATCCTCTCAAACACTAACAAAATGTGAACTCAAGCACCATGTTGTGTATGCCTTTTTTAAAGAGGGAAATCAAACCAGCTGTTAGTTTTTCAGCATCTTAACACAACCAAAGGATAACGTTCTGCCAGTGTTACACATCTTGAGGATTAGAGTCCTTTAGGATCTGCTCCAACTTCCTGTGTGATCAAACCAGAGAACACCACTAACCATCTCTTCTTCTAGCCCACAGGCTCCTGACTAATGTCACCCAGTGAAAGCAGAACTTTTTCTTAGGGCTCCTAAATTACAGAAACTAGCACCTTAACCCAGCAAGCTGATCCCCAGGGGTTCTTTACCCCAAGTAAAATGCTTTGTCATTTTGTCTAACTTTGCTTGTCACGAAATCTTCCAAGTCAAAAAACTTCTACACACTTTTTGTACGAACAGTTTGAAAACTAATCCTTCTTCTTAATCCTCCTTGGGCAAGAAGATAAAGACGGCTATTCTAACTCTGACAGAGGTCCACCTACACAGGAACCCTGGCTCCAGCAGCAGACAATAATAGATGCCTAAGAAGTAGTCTAAGGGCAGACAAGCATCAGGCAATCCTTCCCTTATACACCCTGCCAGCTTCGAGCTTTCCCAAATCACGGATTGCAGCCACATGTAATCCTTTGATGGATACATTAAGTAGTCTGAGCTTCTTCGGTCAGAAAGACTTAATTTTTCTTGCCACTCTCTGAGCTCATCCTGGTTTGTCAGTATCCTCTTTTTTTTTTCTCAGGTACCTGACCTGGATGAGCTTTCCCTTTCAACAGGACTTGACCTGGACAGGCCATCCCTTTGGCCTTCTGATCCTGCACACAGAGCAAGTGTTACTTTCCCCAGTTTGAGCCACCAGCCCTCCATTTACCCACTCAAGAACCTCTGGCTTTTCTAGCTGCCCCATCACATGTCAGGTCTGCACCCAGTCAAATACCATCAGTGACTTAAATATTCTCCCAGGCAACTAGTTAGGAAAAAAAATTGCCCATTCTCTAGCCTTTAATGTGTAGAGTCTATCCAGAGAGCCTAGACAGGTTTAATCCAGCTGTAATAGAACCCTGCTGGGAAAGCAGAGCTCACTGAAGTTACCAATCCAATTCTCCCTGCTGAGCAAATTCTGTTTCTACGCAAATCTACATAAGTCTAAGCCCATCAGCCCTCCATAGAAACAAACTTGCTTGAAGATGTTAAAAAACCCAATTGTTGGTCAAAATACAGACCAATATTTAGAGCAGAGAGAAACCCCTGAAGTACCCAGGAAATTCTAGGAGCAGATTTCCCATTTCTGGTTAACTGAGATCCAAGAGAGTTTTTAATCTGTTTAGTATGAACTAAACTGATTATAAAAAACCTGTTAAAGTTACAGTCCCAATCATGACTTAGTGAGTAGTTAAAAGTCAGGAAATCACAAGTTTCCCTGCCAGGTGAAGGTTATCAGTGAGATCTACCAAGAACTGATTCTGCAACCTGCACTGTTCAATATGTTCACATAAGATCTAAAAAGATTAGTATATAGAAGTGGCAAATTTTATCATTAAAAATTATTCAGCACAAAATTCAGAAAAGACTACAAAAAGTAACAGAACTCATGCACTCTTAAATAACTACATAATATCATAGATATCAAAAAATACCAAAACCAATGCAAAATATTCTAATTACATAAACACAACAGGATCCAAATTAGCTGCTATCACTCAGAAAAACTTTGATAAGCCAGTTCAGTACTTAGTCTCAAGCAAAAACGCAAACACAGCCTTTGGAGTGATTAGGAAAGAAAACACGTACCACCATTATGTTGTTGAATTCTGAAGGCAGTTCTGATTGCCACATCTGAAAAAGGAGACAGAATGACAAAAGGGACAACAAAGATGACCAGAAGCACAGAGCAGCTTCCATAAAAGGAGAGACTGAGCAGAGCAGGACTTTGGATGGACAAAGAAACAACCAGGGGGAAGATACGGGAAAATCAAGAGATGTAAAGCATGACATAGTGTCAAGCCAAAAAACATGGAATAATCAACTGCCATGTCTTACAAAGCAGAAACAACAGAGTCCTCACCGAAGTTACAGACAACATTCCTAAGCCAGTTCACGGGTATTGTCACTGGATGTAGAATATTTCAAGCAACATTTAAAATGCATAATTAAATTGCAGAGCTGACTGCTGTAGGATGCCATGGAGACCAGAAACATAAACAAGTTAGAAGAGGGATTATATAAATTAACGGAGAATAGATATAGTCAAGATCAGATGGTTAGATACAACTCCTGGCCAAGCAGGGCCCTAAACTGACAATGGTCATAAGCTGGAGGCAAATGGGAAGGGGGAGGGAGAGAGAATGAAAAAAACCAAACCAAACCCACCACATTATACATGCCCTGTTTCTTACAGCCCTCATTAAACATCTGCTTCTGGATCTTGTCAAAGGCAGGATACTGAGCTACACAGAGCTTTGCAATTTGCCCCAGGATGACATTTCTATTTAAACTTCTATTTTATGGTACATTTATAGACTTTATTTATTTTTAAATCCTAAGAATGTAACTCTAGCCCTGTCTAATCGCATATATAGGAGGCTGGAAGCCTAACCTCACTGGCTATTTCTAAAGGCAGTATTGCTCATACTAACATTTTGATACCATCTAGCAGAATCCTGACAGCACAGCACAAAAGTGAATGCACACCAAAGCAGCAAGGCAAGCACACAGCTCCCTCGGCAGAATGGGAACCTGAAGCCAAGGCCAGAGCCACAGGGCACAGAAGTGGCAGAATCAAGTTTAATGCACCAACCATCCCTCTTCCAGGAACAGCTCTTCCCTGTCTGCCAAAGGTTTGATGGAAACTTCTCACTCAGATGCTGACTGAACAGAACAGATAAGGTGTTTGCTGTCGGTACAGCCAAGCGTTGGGCAGTGCTCAGCAGAACCCGATTGCTAAAAGTAGGTCAGGACTGTCCGTTCTAACCAGGGAGAATGAAAAGCAGAAGTACACCAGACTGTTTGGCCAGGTATTACAGAAAACCTTCATCTGGGATTTCATCACTACTTCAAACAGATGTGATTCATATTTTACCAGCCTCCACCTCAAACAAGGCACACCTTCCCAACCACACTGCCCTCCCTATCATTACAGGCACCTCTCCCCAGCCTCAGCCAGGATCCTCCTGTGTTCAGCTTTGGCTCTACAGGCTATGAAAGCCAGAATCCTGCTCTGCACTAGCTGTTCTGATATCTGTAAAGCTAAATGCCCAACTGTTTTGTCCAGAAATAGCCAGGACAGCACACAATCTCAATGTAATCACTTCTGCCTTAAAGTTTATTTCCCTTGGCAGAATTCCCTCCAAAAGGGAGAGAGGAGACCTCTGCAACCAGCAAATGCTTCCCAGAGGACAGGACCAGGACCCCTAACCAAGCTCTCACGTTCCAGAGACAAAGACCACACTCCCAAGACAAGTTCTTTTGTATCCTGTCTGGCTGTGCAGTAACCTAGCAAGAGAGGAAAGGAGCTTCAAATGCCCTGTGAAAAAGCACCAGCCCTACACTTGCACCCCAAGAGGAAACCCCATGGTCTCCATGCCAGCATCAGCCCTGCAGGGTTGCACAATGGAAGGGAGAACAGAGACTGACCACAGAAGGAGTTCACGCCAGCAGTGGTACAGACCACAGGCAGACACAACGACCACATCCCAAGCTCCACCATCCAGTTGTCAAGATGCAAATGAAAAACGTTAAACACCAGAGCCTGCTTTGAATAAATCCTTTCACTCTGCAGACATTGAACATTGCAGGATGCTCTGTTCTGTTAAAGAAAATTTCCTTGACGCCCCTTAAGTCTTAGATTTTAGTACCACAACAGCTCTATAGAGAACTAATGTGCTCTGTGTGGACAGGAAGGAATTCTTCTCCTTGGAGTTTTCCTTAATTTCAAACATAATTCACTTTTCTGCCTTCCCCAGTAATCTTCTGAAGGACCACACAGCCTGACAGTAGTTTGACAGTCTTCCCCTATCTCTCCAAGAGTGTCAGCAGTTCTGGATACAGCCATGAATACAGGCAGTAACATGCAAATAAATTTAATGCAATGCAGCCACATGAGTAGGACCTATCCCCTCCCACCCAGGAGACAGCAAAATCAACAGAACGCCACATCACCACCACAATCTGCTTGTGGTTTGCCTTCAAACCAAGACAGGGTGTATTCTGCCTTGTATTACTCAAGTCATGTTAAAGCATTATCAGAAATGACGCTTTGATCAATTAATCTTCCACGAATTAGTGCCTGAGTCTGGAAGGCTCTCAGTCGTCAGCTAGAAACTATTAGGCTCAATAGTCTGGTAATTAGGTTACACAGGTCTGTTAGATAATGATCCAAGTTGAGGTGGCCAGACATTTTCTTCCACCTCTGCAAGCCAATGCCAAGGCTTTCATAAGGCCAATAACAGATAGCAACACCCCATGCTGTTCAAAAAGCCTGGGGACCTTCCCAAGCTTGGGAAGCTTCACACCTACTTAACATGTATAAAACACAACAATTCCCACTTCACTACTGCAGCAGCCTGAACAGGCTGGGTACAGACCTGAGAGCTAGGATCAATTTTGCCCCAGTCTCAACAGATCTAAGCAATGGCCATCCCATGCAGGCTGGATATTTCGGCTCACTAGTGCTTTCAAATGTAGTCCAACGTGGAACGGTTGGCCCAGGAACCATCCATGAAGGGCTCTCAAGATGCACGTGGTTGAGAAGCCACAGGCTGCCAACGGCGATGCAGTATATTCTGCCACTCTACAATCACAGTCTTCCATCCCAGACATTGTCCACACTTGGAAGTTCTTGTTTCAAGGATAAAATTAGAGCACCAGACTGCATACAGAGAGGGGTGAGAGAACTAATATTGTACATGGGCCATCAAGCAGTGCTCTCCATTCATATCACTGTGGCTCCACAACCTGGAGGAGTGAAAATGAGCAACAGGAAAATTAAGCGGCAAAGGAGGCAGAGCTGGGATGCTGCAAGATTTGGTACTTGGAGAAGTAAAACACGTGGAGCAAGAGCTCTCTGGTCACTTTGTTAACAGGCAGACAAGTAGTCATACCTTATCTAGAACAAAGGATTTTATAATGAGACAAAATTCACAAAAATAAATTTTAACACCATTAAGTGGCTTCTGCTCACTCAGGTTGAGGAGATCCTAATTTTATGGCAAAACGCTTAAGCACCTGGTCCTGATCAGGGCTGAGAAAGCTTCTTTGGTGCTATCCTAAAGGCACCAAGGTTCAGAATCACCTACCTGGTGGTTCATGGCAGTCATGAATTTTAAAGACTTTTTGGCTGGGACTGTTCTCCATCTCATTTGCTACCCTCCCACCTGCACAGTCTGACAGCCACTGGCTGGGCAGGACTGACTGGCTCTTTCTCTGCCTTTCAGGGAAGCCCAGACCTTCACCCTAGGGCTGCAGAGAGGCACTAAACAGGTCTGTAGTGCCAGTCTGAAATGCAAACTGCTACAAACAGGAATTTCAGCCAGTATAACTGGGTGACTGTTGGCATTTCAAGAAAATGCTGCCTTGTCAAGAGTCACCCCGGGCAAAAGTGCCCAGGAGACAGGAAAACCAGATTCACAGTAGTTTGTTAGGAATAGCACTGAGTTTTACAACTGACTGGCTGCTCTTCTGCTGGAAGGAACAGCTAGACAGAACAGAGAGGCTGGTAAGGAAACAAGGGAAAAGTATGCACATCTGTGCTGGAAGGATAAACCATAGCATGTGGTCAGCACAATTCTGTTTGCAGACTGTCCCAGTTCCAGGCACCCTTCCTCTGTCATTTTAAGCTATGTGGTACCCTCAACACAAGAAGGATAGGGAACTGTTGGAGCAAGTCCAGAGGAGGGCTACAAAGTTGATAAGAGGACTGACTGGAGCATCTCCCCTATGAGGACAGGCTGAGGGTGTTGGGGTTGTTCACCCTAGAGAAGAGAAGACTGTGTGGAGATCTCATAGGAACTTTTCAATATCTGAAGGGGCCTACAAGGGAGCCAGAGAGGGACTCTTTACTTGGAACTGCAGTGATAGGTCAAGGGGTAACAGGTTCAAATTGAAGGAGGGGAAGTTTAGGTTAGATATGAGGAAAACAGTTTTTACTGTAAGGGTAGTAAGATACTAGCACAGGTTGCCCAGGGAAGTGGTGGCTGTCTCAACCCTGGTGGTGTTCAAGGCCAGGCTGGATGAAGCTTTAAGCACCTTGGTCTAGTGGGGAGGTGTCCCTGCCCACGGCAGGGGGTTGGGACTAGATGATCTGTAAGATCTATTCCAACCCCTAAAATTCTATGATTCTATGATATACTCCACACACATGGCAGAGACTGTGTCTTCCTCTGGGAAAGGAAACTGTTCAACTCTGCCACACATAGATAACAAATCAAAACCCCATAAAAAATGTGGCTCAGCACTCTTCAGACTTATACATAGATCAAACTGAACAACTGGCCACCTAATATCAACTCAGGAGACAACAGTGGAACTGGCTCAAGTTTAGCTTCAAAGTTTTAATTTAAATCTTCTCAGGGCTTAGTAGGAAATACACTAGTTAAAATCATGGATCAGCTAGGAATAGAAAAGATCATACTGGCTGAAGACGGGTTCAAACTAAATCTAATCTGGACAGACTATCTGGAGTATGGCAGACAGGATGGCACACACATGATCAGGCTGAGAATCCTTGCTGGAGCAAAGCTACTGATGAAACAGTAACTGAGAAATTGAGAACGAAACAGGAAGGATACTCTGTAAATGGTGTAAGAAGTAAGCCCAGTGCTACTCTGTAACACTGAGACTTAGGGTTTGGGGTAGAAACTTCTTCCTGCATCAACCAGCTGATTAAATAGGTGCAACATGTCAAGATGAAGGGGGAG